>NC_041224.1:117939378-117951876 GCF_002837175.3 Physeter macrocephalus | reverse complement strand
GCCTGTGCTCCGCAAAGGGAGAGGCCACAACAGTGAGAGGCCCGCGTACCGCAAAAAAAAAAAAATAATAATAAAAAAAATAATAAATAAATAAATGAAATAAAATTTTTAAAAAATTATTTAAAAAAAGAAATAGGGTTATTAAATTTATTAATGTTCTTAAATTTGAGTTTGGAGCCTTCTGAAGCCTCATGGAGAATTCCAGAGAAGTACTTGAGCTAAAGAATTCAATACTACTTTTGGGTTAATCATTGACTCTTGATCTGTTTAACCTGCCTTCTTCAGTGCTGATTGCTCCTACTTTTCCTTCCTCCCTCCCTCCCTGCCTGAAACCTCTGTTATAATGCAAAAAGAGATTTGAGGTGGTTGAACTTTGAAAGTTTCTTCATTTGTGGTGCTGGAAAAACTCTTTTCAGTGGATGGGTGATACAGATCTTGGGATCTATATTTGGATGACAAGATTAACTCATAATTTTAGTAGAAAACAAATGTAAACATAGTGGTTTGTTTGCTTACAAGTCAACATCAAGATCAAAGAATTTCGTGTATACAAATTTTCCCTCTTTGTTTGGTTTTAGTAGCTGTGACAATAAAATGACCTAAGTCTAGCAGTAGAGAAAACTTTTAAAAGGGTATGAAAGTGTAACTCAAAATGTAGCACTTTAGCTTGGGTACTCTCACAAGCATAAGTGTAGTATGTGGTACTGGCCTGTGGTCACTTAATAACTAGAAATTGTAAAGAATGCTGGCTGTATTGTGAATTATAAGAGTCTAAAAATGATTCATGAATAGAGTTGCTAACAAACACATGATAGAATGCTGTCATCACTTTTTTACCTTTATGAGTTTGTTTATGTTGGCCCTTATTATGGCCTGGGCTAAAACCTTAACAATAATTTGGTAGCGCAACATAGGTGTAAAGTGAGGCATGGTGGTACCAGCATAAGGCCACCTTAGTACTCAGGCTCCAAGTACTCTATCCTATTGCCACCGCCCTTAGTACTATCTGAAATGATATATCTGTATTTATTTATTTATTTATTTATTTATTTAGGCTGCATTGAGTCTTCATTGCAGTGTGCATGCTTTTCTCTAGTTGTGGAGAGCAGGGGCTACTCTTCGTTGCGGCGCGTCGGCTTCTCATTGCAGTGGCTTCTCTTGTTGTGGAGCATGGGCTCTAGGTGTGTGGGCTTCAGTAGTTGTGGCTCACGGGCTCTAGAGCGCAGGCTCAGTAGTTGTGGCTTGCGGGCTCTAGAGTGCAGACTCAGTAGTTGAGGTGCACGGGCTTAGTTGCTCCGTGGCATGTGGGATCTTCCCAGACGGGGCAGGCTAGTCTTAACCACTGCACCACCAGGGAAGTCCCTATATCTGTATTTTAAAAATTTGTTTATATATCCATTGTCTATCTCCCCCTACTTAAACGTAAGCTCTCTGGGAGTAAGACTTGAATTTTTCACCATTGTATCCTCACTATTTTAGAATTGTGCCTGACTGTTAAGATGTAAAATTAATATTTGTTAAAATAATAAGTGAAAGATTATTAAGTGTTTAGTTCAGCTTTATAAATAGCTTTCATAAATCCTAGGATTTCATAATTTTTTTCCCACCAAGGTAGATTTATGTTTTTCCTTACAAATTTTTTTAATATATTTGTTGTTTTTTTTATTTATTTGTTTGTTTGTTTGTTTATGCTTGCACCAGGTCTTAGTTATGGCACGCGGGATCTTTTTAGTTGTGGCATGTGGCCTCTTAGTTGTGGCATGCGAACTCTCTGGTTGTGGCATGCATGCTGGATCTAGTTCCCTGACCAGGGATCGAACCCGGGCCCCCTGCATTGGGAGCGCGGAGTCTTAACCTCTAGACCACCAGGGAAGTCCCTCTTCCTTACAAATTAATATGTGCATAATAGAGATGATGATGATGATGCATTTTAGTAACCCTTTTAATATCAGCAAATGGTTGTTTTGGAGAAAGCCTAGAAAGGTGGACTGGAAAGTGTTTTGCAAATATTTTTTAATTAATTAATAACAAGTATGTTAACAGGTTGTAGAAGATCATAGGCCCAAAATTAAAAGGTTTTTCTCAACCTTGTCTCTAATGCTGTTTCTCAGATCTTTACTCTGTGCAGTGGTGCTGGAAAAGAAATCTGTCTGTGCTATTCTACTATCTGAGCTTCAGAGGGTCATGGGACTGATGAGATATTGAAATAGAGTGAAAGTGTCTTGAAGTCTGAGAAGGCTGTGGGGCAGCTGGAAGGCCTAGAAAATCTTGTTCCAGCATTTAGTCTTATGAGAAATGGTCACTGCTGCAAGGAATGATTACCTGTAGTATTGCTTTCCTTATGTAGCTCTGCCCCTTCTGTTTCCAGTACCTGTAGCTTTAGTCTGCTTAGCAGTAGATTAAATATTTAACCTATTCAACACCCTAATCTTCATTCATTTCTTCCTGCCACATCAGTGACCACACCCAGGACCTTGTCTCACCTCTGAGTTCTTTTTTTCTTTTTTTTTTTTTTTAATAAATTTATTTGTTTATTTTTGGCTGCATTGGATCTTCGTTGCTGCACGCAAGCTTTCTCTAGTTGTGGCAAGCTGGGGCTACTCTTCGTTGCAGTGCGTGGGCTTCTCATTGCAGTGGCTTTTCTTGTTGTGGAGCACGGGCTCTAGGCACGTGGCTCAGTAGTTGTGGCTCACGGCCTCTAGAGCACAGGCTCAGTAGTTGTGGCGCTTGGGTTTATTTGCTCCGAGGCATGTGGGATCTTCCCGGACCAGGGCTCGAACCCGTGTCCCCTGCATTGGCAGGCGGATTCTTAACCACTGCGCCACCAGGGAAGCCCCACCTCTGAGTTCTTAAACCCTAATATTATAGACTCCAAACATAGCCTTCTGTCCTCACAGCTCCCTCTTTCCCTGTTCCCCTTATAGTAGTTCTTTGACTCACTGCTGCATCTAGACCCTTGACCTCTCCTGCACTTTGACCCTGTCAGTAGCCCTTTGGTCTTTCTCTTCTCACCTAGAGTGCCTGCTCTGTTCCTTATAACAAGGTTATGACTTTAGACAGGTCTCTCCCATTTTCCATTAAAGCTGATTTCAGTAATTCTTCTTGATCAGATAGTGGCCTTGTTCACAGGGCGGGGACACCAGTCAGAAATCAAATCCCTGAACCGCCTGCATCCCCTCAGCCTTCAGCCACCTTGGTGGCCACACTCATTTAATAGCTTCTTTTCTTTTTTCTTTTTTCTTTCTCCTTTCCAATCTCAATTCCTTTTTTTCCTTTGCTTGCGTAACTGCCCCAACTAGAACCTCCAGTACAGTATTAAATGGAAGTGACAAGAGCAGACATCCTTGTTTTGTCCCTGATCTTAGGGAGAAAGCATTCACTGTTTCACTGTCAGGTATGATGTTAACGGTGGGTTTTTTCATAGATGCCATTTGTCAGCTTAAAGAAGTTCTTTTCTATTCCTAGTTTGTTGAGTGGTTTTATAATGAAAAAGTACATCTATTGAGGTGATCATGCAGTTTTTCTCCTTTATTCTATTAATATGGTGAAATACATCATGCTTTTCCATGTTGACTAAGATATCTTTCTAGCTGTGCTGGCTCCCATGTACTTGTGGATCTATGGGAATCTCTCTTGATGTGTTTTCGTCTTAACTCTAAAGCTACTTCGCAGTCTCTTTCATGGGCTTTATCCTCCATATATCCATATATTCATTTAAATCTGATTCTTCCAAGGTTCCTCACTGAGTTCTCTAGAAGTCTAAAAGTTCCTCTAGACTTCTAATTCTGTAAATTCTAAGTCATATCATCTACTCCTGTGGCTCCATCTACTCTAATATGCTCTTAAGTTAGAAATCGATGGGAACTCCCTGGCAGTCCAGTGGTTAGGACTCTACGCTTCCACTGCAGGGGGCACGGGTTCGCTCCCTGGTTGGGGAACTAAGATCCCGCAAGCTGTGTGGCACAGCGAAAGGAAGGAAGGGAGGGAGGAAGGAATCTGTATCACCCCTGAGTCCCCTTGGCATTTTACCCTCAGCTGCACTCTTCTTTACATTCATGCCTCCTTTTGTATTCTCTGTATATCTCAAAGAAGGTATTACTACATCCCAGTCCCTTACACTGTGAAAATTACTCAGGATTCCTACTGCCTATTCAGGAGTCACCAAGTTCTCTCTGTTTTATTTTACTATATTGGGAATGTGTCTGCGTCCTTCCATCACTAGACCTAAAGATTCGTCCTGACTTTCATAATCTTTGCCTGGGTTTTCGAAGCAGTCCCTGACTGGTCATTCAACCTCCAGTCTTATCTTTCTCAACCCCTCAGTCTGTATTAAGTTCCTTGGGTGCTCCCCTAATGCCCCATGGATATCTTTAACATTATACTCCTCACACTATATGTAATTATATGTTTACTTCTCTATGTCCTCCTCTGTACCATAAGTTACTTTAAGAATAGGGACCATCTCTTAATCATCTTAATATTCCTAACACCCAGTAACAGTGCATGGTTATAATATACATGCATTATGGTTTGTTAAATGAGCGAATTAGTGAAATAATTAATATCAAAAATTCAGTTAAAAAAAAAAAACCTAGAGTGCTTTGGGAGGCCTAAGATAGAGCAGTGAATTCTAACTGGGAATTTGAAAGGGTTGCATGAAGAGATGCCTTTTAATTTGAATGTTAAAGTCTGAATAGAATTTTTGGTGGGGTAATTCCCTGGTGGTCCAGTGATTAGGACTCCAAGCTTCCAATGCCAGGGGCCCAGGTTCGATCCTGGTCAGGGAACTAAGATCCCACAAGCTGTGCAGCATGGCCATTTGAAAAAAGAATTTTTGGTGAAAGAGGTATCATTTCAGATGCAGAGGAACCTAAAAGCTCAGAGCTTCTTTTGAGAACAGTTTGGAACATAAGGCTCTCTAGGGGTAGAGTGGTAGGTGGAAAGGTAAGTTGAACCAGATTTTTCAAAGTATTGAGTACCGTGCTAAGGAGATTGGCCTTCATTCTCTGAACATTATGAAACTTTGTAAACTTATTAAGTTTCCAAAGTGTGATGTTTGAAAGTTGTCACAAGCAGCAGAATGGATTGGATGGAGGAGATGAGGGATGTTAACTAGTAGTCCAATGTAGTAGTCTAGGCAAAAGATAATGAGAACTTCTGCAGAACAGTGGGAGTGGAAAGGGATGGATTTCAGAAATTTGCTGGTAGAATTTGAGTTGTGAGAGAAAGAAAGAAATTGTAGATTACTTCAAGATTTTTAATGAAAGGTACGGGGCTTTAGGGAACATACGAGAATCTGAGAGACTGGTTGGATGGGGTGGGGGGGTGGTGCGTGAATAGGGAACCAGGAAGAGGGAAAACTTGGAGATTAGACTATAATGGGTACTCTTTTAAGATTTTTCTAATGTGGGGTTAGCAGAATCTTTGTGTAAGGATATGATGTAGGCAATTGGAAATAGCATCTAAGGTTCAGGAAAGAGCTTAGGGCTAGTGAGAGAGATTTGTGAGTCACTTAGGTAAAGGTGGGCATTGAAGCCATGGCAGTAGATAAGGAAATTAGATGGGATGTTCCTTCATGGGGTCCCTGATGCAGCAAGTAGTAAAGTCAAAGAGCTAGCTGCTTCTCACTTTTGCCTTTAGATATACCCTTCATGCCAGGCAGAGTCATCTTTTGTGTCCTTTGTATCATGAGTTGCTGACCCCAAAACAGGTGAAGAGATGATATTTGGATGGGTTTGGAGTGAAGAATTTGCAAAACGTATTCTCAGAGCTTTTACAGAATCATATAATGGTATATTGTACTCCAGTAAATTTTGCATGTTCAAAGGAACTCCTTCCTGAGTTAATATTTAGTTGACTTTGTATGATATAGTAGTGTTTGACAAAGTGTGATGAGAGGGTTACTTACAACAAAATTATCAAATATACTTATAAAATTCGGGAAAGCTAGGCCTTATTGTAGATCAGCTGAACCTGAATCTTTGGGAGTGAGGCCAGATTCCTCTTTAATGTCCCAGAAATTGAAAATCACTGATATACATGATGAAATTGCCACTTTATTAAGTTTAAAAACTGGGGTCCTTTTGAGATTGCTATTTTGATATCAGAGAATAAAGGAGGCATTAACTTCTCATTTGTAATCTTAAAAGAAATGCTGACTTAAATTAACCTTCCTTTCAGTTGAGTGTGCGAGGAAAAAATAAAAAAGAGAAACTTGAAGATTTCTTTAAAAACATGGTTAAATCGGCAGATGGAGTAATTGTTTCTGGAGTAAAGGTAAGACTTTATTTAATTAACAGAGGTGTTGGTTTGAGAATTTACTTCTTCTAAGAGGGAGATAGATTGAGATTTCAGATGTGCAGATGATTATATTAGAGTAAAAGAGAAGTTTGGATAGTAGACTTCTTAGGCCTGGGAAACTTGGCCCCTCGCCCTGGGTTCCTCAAGAGCTCCCTTCTCTAAGGGGTAATAGGTCTGCAGGTCCAAGTGGATTTGCCCACCCAGAGCCCATGCCCCTTTCCTCCAAACCAGACCATTCTCCAGGTATCTAGAATCCCATATTTCCTTGCCCAAATCCCAAGCCTTCTTTCAGGTCTTGCACGGGCTTTTTCCTTGAGTTCATCTGCCAGTGGGTAGACTGGGCCGCTGGTGGCTGTCCTCCACAGGTGGTCAAGGAGTAGAGGGAAGGCACAGGGCAGAAGGTCAGTATGCAGGGTGGAATGAACGTCCAGCCACGTGCACATGAGGTGCCTTACAGAGTCACAGGGTGGGGCACAGAGGGTCTGCCTCCATTTGTACACTTACCCAATTGGCCTTACAAATGTTAGGGGCAGACCTGGGTTCAGATCTGGAGTTAGAAGAGCTCAGTTGAGGTTTTGGTTTTGTCTCATAGTAGCTACATGACCTTGGAAAAAGTCACTTTCTTTCTCTGAATCTGTTTTCCCATTTTCAAAATTTGGTTAGTAATGCCACCTAGCTCACAGGATTGTTAGAAAGATTGAATGAGATGATATGTGTGAATATACTTACAAAGTTAATTATTTACCAAGGTAACACCTAAATTTTTCTTAATGATGTTCCTGAAAATGGTACAAAAATGGATTTTTCTGAAAACTCTAACCATTAAAATATAAGAGAAAAATGTTTATATTACATTATTAAGTAAATACTAATAAGAGATAAATAATGCTTTGTCATCATTGCCTGTTTTTATAAATACATCTATAGTAAAACTTGGGTGTAAAGTACTATTTGATTTATACTGTAATTTTGCAGAGACAGGTCATTTGATATGTTGACAGTGCATGTGCTGTGGCTACTTTCTAATAAAGACTCAGCATGGGAATTCCCTGGTGGTCCAGTGGTTAGGACTTTCAGTGGATCCCAAAACCGCGCGTTGTGGCCAAAAAAAAAGAGCTTACTTCCATTTTGATACTTCTGCATTAATGTTGAACTTTTTTCTTTTTTTTTCTTATTTATTTGTTTGTTTATTTATTTATTTAGGCTGTGCTGGGTCTTAGTTGCAGCACACAGGATCTTCACTGTGGCATGTGGGATCTTTAGTTGCAGCATGCAGAATTCTTAGTTGCGGCATGCATGCGGGATCTAGATCGCTGACCAGGGATCAAACCCCAGCCCTGAGTGTTACCCACTGCACCACCAAGGAAGTCCCTGAATTGTTTTCTTAACATTAAGTATAAACCACTATATTGATTATGATTTTGATAATTTTATTGAAGTAATAGCTGACATTTTTTGAACATTTACAGTGTGGTGTTTGGTAGCCTACATTCATTAATCTTCACTACAGCTCTGCAAGTTAGTTTATCTCCATTTTTACATTTAAGAAAACTGGTACACATGAATTAGCAGATTTTAAATGACATTTTATCAGTACTAAGTTTTGCTTCTGTGTACTGTTGATTTCGGTCTCAAATTACATCATTTCAGCTGGTGCTTTTTCAATAAACAATTGCTGTTTTAGAAGGGAGGAAAGTACTGTTAATAGTTTTTTTTTTTAAGTATTTATAGTTTTGTTCCAGAAAAGATTGAAAACAGTGTTTAATATGAAAATTGCTCCCAGATAGCTAGTTTGGCCAGGTTCCCCAAAGCAGTCAGAGAGAGCCCTAATGACTAAGGGATTCAGGAACAGCATTCAGGAACCGCCCATGGAATGCATAACAGACCAAGAGAAACAGATTTTCACTTGTCTGCCAGGCTTTTTTCCCTTTTTTCTCAAAAGCAAATGATCACTCCCACTGGCAGAAGTATATCTGTTGGAGAACAGGACTGTAGAGGCAGAGCACAAGTAGGAACACATTTGAGTACAACACGTGAGTCTGAACCATAATGGGGAGCTCTAAGCCTTCAGCTGCAAAACTGTAGAAGATTTCTTACTTGATGGATAGAAACACATGTTTTTAAAGTCTGAACTTGTTGATGAAATCAATATAATGTCTGATTATTAGAGCTATGCTGTTTTACTGATGATCCTTTATGATTATAAGGATAACAAAGTGATTTATGTGTTAGACTAAAGCAAATAAGTGAAAAAAACTCATATTTTCTTTTGATCCCATAGGATGTAGATGATTTCTTTGAGCATGAACGAACATTCCTTTTAGAATATCATAACCGAGTTAAGGATGCATCTGCTAAATCTGATAGAATGACAAGATCCCACAAAAGTAAGGTTTTTCTCTGTGGCTAAAGTTTACATTGTTTAATGGAATATTTATAAAGTTATTATGTTATTTACAGTTTGTAAAAGTCTTGATATAGGGCAGTGGTTCTCAAACTGTGGTCTATGAAGCTTTGATCCTAAGGCCCTTTTAAGCAAGTCTGTGAGGTCAAAACTACTTTCATAATAAAACTATGATGCTTTTTGTCTTTTTCACCATGTTGACATTTACACCGATGTTGCAAACGCTGTGGTGGATAAACTGCTGGTGCGTTAGCACAAATCAAGGCAGTGGCGCCAAACTGTACTAATAGTCATTGTATTCTTTCCCACAGCGCATTTGCAATTTAAAATTTCGTTTAAGAATGTCCTTGATGGTATAGCACAGGGGAACTATTATATTCAATATTCTGTAATAACCTATAGGGGAAAAGAATCTGAAAAAGAATGGATACATGTGTATGCGTAACTAATCACTTTGCTGTACACCTGCAGCTAACACAATATTGTAAATCAACTATACTCCAGTATAAAAGAAAAATTAAATTTAAATTTAAAAAAAAAGAATGTCCTTGATGAAGCAGTGAAACATTACTTGTGGAAAGTCTCCTCCCTTGAATATACTTTTTTTAATATTCTGAGTGATGAAATGGGAGGTATGCATAAAGCACTTTGCATATGGATGTATGATGATTCTCTCTAGAAAAGCATTTTAGTGAATGAGTTGCAACTGAACTAGCTGCTTTTTTTCATAAAATACCATTTTTACTTGAAAGAACAACTGACAGACAAACTGTGATTATTGAAACTTGAGTATTTGGTAGACATTTTATTAAAAATTAGTTAAATGGGCCTGACGCTTCATGGAAAACAGCTGACAGTGTTTGTTGACAATGATAAAGGTCAGGCTTTCCAGCAATAATTAGAATTTTGGAAAACTTGTATCAATCACCATGAGCTTGCTTTTCAGTAATTAAAGACTTAATCTGAGGAGATTGATGATAATATTAGTGTGATATTTTTGATATTATATACTGAAGTGTGTCAACATTTGGAAGATCTGTGTGATTCATTGAACTAGTATTTTCTTAATGATCAAAATTATGTATGTAAAAGATCTATTTAAAGTACAAGATAGATTAAAATAAGGTTTTTTTTAACAGCTTTATTGAGATATAATTGATATCAATAAGCTGCAATGTTCAAAGTGTACAGTTGGATAAGTTTTGACGTATGTATGATATCATCACTACAGTCAACATAATGAACATATCCATCACCACCAAAAGTTTCCTTGTGGCCCTTGGCAATTGCTTTCTCCTGTGCCTCTCCCCAGGCCACCGCTGATCTGCTTTCTGTCTCTATAGATTAGGTTGCATTTTCTAGAGTTGTATATAAATGGAATCATACAGTATGTACTCTTTATGGTCTGGCTTTGAAATTCAACAGAATTATTTTGAGATTCATCCATGTTGTATGTATCAATAGTTCATTCTTTTTATTGCTGAGTAGTATTCCATTGTATGGCTATACCACAGTTGTTTATCCATTCAGCTGTTGGTGGACATTTGGGTTGTTGCTGGCTTTTGACCATTTGAAATAAAGCTGACATAAACCATCTGTATGTAAGTCTTTGTATGGACATATGCTTTCATTTCTCTTGGGTAATACCTAGAAGTAGAATGGCTGGGTCAAGTGTAAGTGTATAATTAACTTTTTTTTAAAAACTGCCAAACTTTTTTCCAAAATGATTGTATCATTTTACATTCCTACCAGCTGTGCACGAGAGTTCCAGTGGCTTCACACCCTTGCCAATAAAGATAATCAGTCTTTTAAATTTTATCCATTCTGCTAGGCCAGTGTGGTTTTAATTTGCATTTCCCATTGATTGATGACATTGAACATCTTTTCTTGTATAAGTCCTCCAACTTTTTTCTTCTTTATCAAAGTCATTTTGGCCCCTCTGGTTTCTTTACATTTTCATATGGATTTTAGAATCAGTTTGTCACTTTCTACAAAAATGCCTGCTGGGATTTTGATTGGGATTGTACAGAATCTGTGGATCAATTTGGGGAGGATTGACATCTTAACACTATTGGTTCTTCTGATACATGAACATGGTATATCTCCATTTAATTGGGTCTTCTCTCAGCAATGTTTTATAGTTTCCTTTGTACAGATCTTATACATCTTTAGTTAGATTCCTAATTATTTTTTGATGCTATTGTAAATGTTGTGTTTTTTACATTTCAGTCTCCAGTTGTTTTTTGCCAATATATAGAGATACATTGTATTTTCAGTGTTGAGCTAATATCTTGCAACCTTACTAAATCAACTCACTTATTAGCTTTATTAACTATTTTGTAGATTCCTTAGGATTTTCTGCATAGATGATCATCTGCTAATAAAAACAGTTACACTTCTTCCTTTCCAATTTGAATGCTGTTTATTTCTTTTCCTTGCCCCATTATACTATAGCTATACCCTCCAGTACAGTGTTGATGGAAGTGGTGAAGGCAAGCAACTTGGCCTTGTTTCTTATCTTATGGGGAAAGCATCAGTCTTAAGCTGTTAATTATGATGATAGGTGTAGATTTTTCCTAGATGCCTTTTAAGTCAGGAATGAATGTTGGATTTTGTCAAATGCTTTTTGTAACAATTGAGATAACCATATGGTTTTTCTTTATTAGTCTATTAATATGGTTAATGATGTTGATTGATTTTCGAATATTAAACCAACCTTATATTCTTGGGATAAATATCACTTATATCATTAGATTTAATGTAATAGAGTACACAAAGTTCATTGATAGGATTTTAGATTCCCCACAGGAACTAACCCTTAAACTTTTTTTTTTTTTTTTTTTTGCGGTACCTGGGCCTCTCACCGCTGCGGCCCCTCCCGCCGCGGAGCACAGGCTCTGGATGCGCAGGACCAGCGGCCATGGCTCACGGGCCCAGCCGCTCCACGGCACGTGGAATCCTCCCAGACTGGGGCACGAACCCGTGTCCCCTGCATCAGCAGGCGGACCCCCAACCACTGCGCCACCAGGGAAGCCCCTAACCCTTAAACTTAAACTGCTTGTTGAGTAGAGTATCACAATTTTCTGAAAATATTAGTAAAATGCCTCCTCCTTTTCCAATGACACATCTGTTTGAGGCTAGATTTTCTCCCGATACTTGAACAAAAAACGTATCACAGTAGAGTGAATGCAGAGCAGATAAGAGAATGGAGCTGCTCTATTATTATTATTCTATTAATCCAGACGCAAAAGAGATTTGCAAAAATCTAACAGTGTCACTGTGCTCACTAATTTTAAAATATATAAATAGTTATTTTTCATTTAAAATGTTATGTTAACATATAATGGTTTATGGGACTTCCCTGGCAGTCCAGTGGTTAGGACTCCATGCTTCCAATGCAGGGGGCACGGGTTCTATCCCTGGTGGGCGAACTAAGATCCCTCGTGCCCCACGGCCAAAAAAAAAAAAAAAAACGTATTAATGGTTTTAATACTGTTATTTTTAAATAGTAAATATTTAAATTTTTTGTTTTACTTAAAAAAAAATACACATTGATAGATGTAACCCACATAAACAAAAGCTCTTTAGGGTCCTCAGTAATTTCTAAGAGTGTAAAGGAGTCCTAAAACCAAAAAGTTTCAGAGCCTCTGATATACAGACAGGTCAGTAGGTACCTAGAAGTACGAACCTCCGTTTTGGGGTATTGTTACATACCCTAATAGAAAGGAAGAAGTAAAGAAGTCTCAGGCCTGGTAACTTCTATTCTTGTGTCATTCTTTTGAGAGAGTTAAGAG
>NC_041224.1:117928248-117938517 GCF_002837175.3 Physeter macrocephalus | reverse complement strand
TTTTTTTTTTTTTTTTTTTGCGGTACCTGGGCCTCTCACCGCTGCGGCCCCTCCCGCCGCGGAGCACAGGCTCTGGATGCGCAGGACCAGCGGCCATGGCTCACGGGCCCAGCCGCTCCACGGCACGTGGAATCCTCCCAGACTGGGGCACGAACCCGTGTCCCCTGCATCAGCAGGCGGACCCCCAACCACTGCGCCACCAGGGAAGCCCCTAACCCTTAAACTTAAACTGCTTGTTGAGTAGAGTATCACAATTTTCTGAAAATATTAGTAAAATGCCTCCTCCTTTTCCAATGACACATCTGTTTGAGGCTAGATTTTCTCCCGATACTTGAACAAAAAACGTATCACAGTAGAGTGAATGCAGAGCAGATAAGAGAATGGAGCTGCTCTATTATTATTATTCTATTAATCCAGACGCAAAAGAGATTTGCAAAAATCTAACAGTGTCACTGTGCTCACTAATTTTAAAATATATAAATAGTTATTTTTCATTTAAAATGTTATGTTAACATATAATGGTTTATGGGACTTCCCTGGCAGTCCAGTGGTTAGGACTCCATGCTTCCAATGCAGGGGGCACGGGTTCTATCCCTGGTGGGCGAACTAAGATCCCTCGTGCCCCACGGCCAAAAAAAAAAAAAAAAACGTATTAATGGTTTTAATACTGTTATTTTTAAATAGTAAATATTTAAATTTTTTGTTTTACTTAAAAAAAAAATACACATTGATAGATGTAACCCACATAAACAAAAGCTCTTTAGGGTCCTCAGTAATTTCTAAGAGTGTAAAGGAGTCCTAAAACCAAAAAGTTTCAGAGCCTCTGATATACAGACAGGTCAGTAGGTACCTAGAAGTACGAACCTCCGTTTTGGGGTATTGTTACATACCCTAATAGAAAGGAAGAAGTAAAGAAGTCTCAGGCCTGGTAACTTCTATTCTTGTGTCATTCTTTTGAGAGAGTTAAGAGTTCTTTTTGTATTTTATTTTCCTATATCTTTGTGATTTGCAGATTCATTCTAATGAAGTAGTAGTTCTTAGTTGCCTGTTCAGTAGTTAAGAACTATATAGTCAAAGTGTGGGAAATTTTAATTCCTTCCTAAATTCATTACTGATTTGCTTTAGAGCCTTGGGCAAGTCACATAATTAGTCTTGTGTTGGTTTCCTTGTTTATAAAATGACATTAAGGATAAAATATCTCATACTTTCACTCCTCTGTTAAGAAAAACTTTGTCCCAACCCATCCTCTCCTGGCCCCTCCATCAGGACCCACACTACTCCCGACTCCCCACACACACCCAGAGTCACACAGTGTACCCTGAGGGCTCCAGCGGCACCCTGTATGCCTTCCTAGGAAACCCCACACTCCACCCACCCCCCACTAGGCCCTGGCCTGTAGGCACACCCCCTCCCCCCAACAAAGAAAAACTTTGTAAATACGAAATGGTACATACTAGTGTTGATTGTAATAATTAGGAATACCTTTAAGTTTAGATTTGATGATTTAAAAATGGAAGCCTACTATATATACTTTTTAAATTTCTTTAAAAGTTATTTAATTCATAAACATTGGCATATCTATTATGTGCCAGCCATCATGTTAGACATTGATGATATCAAGATGAAGAAAATAACAGTCTTTGCCATTAAGGAATTAATAATTTTGCAGGTGAGATAAACACTAAAAGCAAAAAATTACAATATATTGTAATTAATCCTATCATAGAGGTGTATATTAGTGCCATGGAAGTATAAGGAACTATAGGAATCATCTGTTAAGAAAACAGAATATTAGTGATTCTTACTGATTCTGTTTATTTGACCAAGTGGAATGGTGTTTTAGGGGAGATGATAGTGATCCTGTTTTACAAAAATACGATTGTTACATATAATTAATCACCTTACATATATAGTGGACCCTTGAACAACACAGGTTTGAGCTATGTGGGTCCACTTGCAGATTTTTCTTCAGTAAATATGTAGTATTGTAAAAGTACTACACAGTCTGAGGTTGGTTGAATCTGCAGGTGCAGAACCGTGGATACAGGGGCAACTGTAAAGTTAAACATGGATTTTTCACTGCGGGGAGGGTTGGCACCCGTAACCCCTGCATTGTTCAAGGGTCAACTGTAATAAAATTTTACAAAATTTTAAAGTAAAAACTATTTTTTCATAATTAATGAACTTAGCCTGGATTATGAAAAATTAAGCTTTTCAACTTAATTTTATAAGTCACTGTGATTTATAAAATCAGGACAGTTTGTATATTTTTCGTGATCACATAATGCTGTAATAACTGAAGAGGGTAGTGTTCTCAAAGCCTAATGTTAGTTAGAATACAGGAACTTCTTGCTCCAAAAAAAAATTTCACGGTCAGCCTAAGCATAAATTATTAATGTATGCAATATTAAACACAAAAACCATTTTTGATTCCTACCTCTCAATAAACCAAGCTTTAAGTGATTTTTGAGTATTATTTATTTATTTTTTAACTTAACCTGTTAGGGTGTAGTGAAGAGTCTTATATATAAGTTACTGTTCATAGTCTGAAGTTTGTACTTGAAGTTTATTTATAAAAGATATCAGGATAGAAGATTTGGGTAACAATAAGTAAATAGTCACCAAATTTCAGCCATATCAGTTGAATGTAATTTTGTGCAAAATAAGAAAGTATAATGTAAGCATTACTGTTTTGTTAGGGGATAAACACATAAAAGCCTCGTAAAAATACTGCTAGTGTAAGTGGGAATACAAAGTAGGCATGTCTAGGATTTCATTAATAATAGCAAACATTTGTATAGTACTGTATACACTATGTGCCAAGTTTATAGTAATGTTTACTAACTCATTTAGTTCTCCAAATAATTATGTGAATTGGGTACCATTATTATCCCTATTTCCAGATGAGGAAACTGAGGCACAGGCAGGTTAAGTGATATGCCCAAGGTCATACAGCTGGTAAATTGGGAAGCTGGGATTGGACAGTTTGGTTCCAGGTCCATGCTCTTAACCATTGCACTATGCTATTCCTTTTCTGAAATTATAATCTTTTCTCAACAAGGGCATTGTCCTGTGGGGCAAGCCCTAGGAGGAGTACTGTGCTGACATTGAGTACTTTGCTTCCTAGCACCCAGGGGTGGTGGTACTACCATTCATCTAGCTTCCCAAGCTCCTGCCTCAGGTCTACTGTTTGTAAATCCTACCTGTTAAATTTCCTAAATATCTTCCAGCTTTGTTAGTTCCTCTCTGCTCTTAATGTTTCCACTACCTTGATCCTGACCCTCAGCATCTGACACAGCAGTTTCCTGGTTGGTCACTGCCTTCTGTGTCTCTCCACTCTTTATTCAAGGCAGCAGAATTTTTTAATCTAAAATCCTTATCAGGTTGATTTCACCACTACAAGGATTTTAAAATGTTTAATAACACCCATTCCCACAAGATCAGGTCCAAACTTCATCATGGCTTACAAAACCTTTCTTTCCCCCAAGATGCTTGGAAGAAAAATAAATTGATTTTTCCATCTTCAACCCTCTCCACTCCCCTCTGTACCCTGCAGTGCCATAGTCCCAGAAGGCTCTCTGAATATACTTTGCTCTTTTATGTCTCCCTGGCCTTTTTCCATGCTCTTCCCTTTATCCAGAATGCACTCTCCTCCTCTTTGCCTAGTAAAGATTTGCTCATCCTGAGAGCTCCAACTCCTATAGTGTCTGTAAATCCTTCCCTGACCACCTCAGGTGAAATCATCTGTTTCCCCTGCTCCCGATGTAGTTTATACCTACTTCTGATATAAAATTCATCATTTTGTATTATAGTTTTTGTCATTTATTTCACTAGACTTTGGGCATCTCATATTACATACACATTTTTTGACAGGTAGGTATTCAATAACTATTTTTGAATCAATGAATAAATATATTAAGTTCTTAAAACTTTTTCCATAGGTGCTGCAGACGATTACAATAGAATTGGTTCTTCATTATATGCTTTAGGAACTCAGGATTCTACAGATATATGCAAGTAAGCATTCTGATTTAAAACATTAAATATAAGTAAAACAAAATTTTTGTTGGCAGCTCAGGCACACACAATACTTCTGACCCAGCAGGCATTTTGGAATATTTTTGTCAAAACACGTTGATAATATGGAGCTTCTTTATAAACTTAGGTCAGTGTCACTTTTCTCTTCCCTTTCCCTCCTTTTTTTTTAAATCTGAGAAATAAAAATCGACCTTAGTATATATAACTTTAACATTTATAGTGTTTTATTTGATGAAAATTTGCCGATTTGTGTGTGTGAGAGAGACAGAATTTATGTTTAAATGTTCTTAGATTTTTATAATGTTTATTATAAATAAGAAATGCTGTTTTGGAATTAGAATATATATATATACACACACATATATATATACACACACATATATATACACATATACATATATATACACACACATACACACATACATATATATATATTTCGTTGGAGGCCAGAATTCAATGTAGCCATAAATAATCTTAGTTGCTCCTATAATGTTTAAACCCAACTCTCTATTGAAAAATAATTCAAACACATTTTAAAAATTTTAAGTGGAAAAACTATTTTCAGAGTCCCTGCCTTTCTCTAAACCACATCTTTGAACTTTTCTGTAGTATATCCTGTCTCAGTAGACATGTCAGATCCAGTTTTTCAGCAAATCCAGTTTTTCAGCAAAACACTAATTAACATGCTGCCTTCCCAAAGAGTTAGTTCTTTTTTTTGTTTTGTTTTGTTTTGTTTTGTTTTGTTTTTTGAGTTAGTTCTTAAGTATTTGATAAGAAGGAAAAACGTCAACCTTGCCATGTGTTATCTTTCATAAGCCTCTCAAAGCAAGTTCTTTTTAGTAATGTGAAGTTCATAAAATTCATTTTAACTTTCAGTAGTATTTGCCCTAATCCAAATATAATGTCATCGATAATTACATATTTTACAGGATACCATTTAATAGTTTGGCATGGGGATATTTTTTTAGTTGGTGTCAGCATTTGAGAGACGGGCTTTTTAATTAAAAGTGAAAGTGGGGGCTTCACTGATGGCCTAGTGATGAGGACCCTGGGCTCTCACTGCAGTGGCCGGGCTCAATCCCTGGTTGCAGAAGATCCTGCAAGCTGCCCGGTGTGGCCAAAAAACAAAGTGAAAGTGAGCTCTGAAGTAGAGATTGGCTGTTCATTTGTGTTGTTTTCCAAAACAAAGCAGCTCCATTTGGAAGTATTTAAGACATAACTCTGGATGTCATTGCCCTGTACTTCGGTAATAATTTAAAGGTATGGTTTTATTTAATATTATGTGGCATATTACCAAAGGATATTGAGACAGATTTTTTAAGTTTTTAACATATGGCTTAGACCTCCACCTTGAAATGGGAAGATTTTCTGTAATCGTATGTCAAAAGGAATCTGTTACATGGGTGGACGTACAGAGATTTTTGTTGAACTAAATGAAGTCTTCAGTGAACAAGACAATTAAATATTATTGTAATGAGGTAAGAATGTTCATTATTAATCTGGTTTGGGATATATTTTCTGAACATTTGAAATAGAAAATTATTTATGATGAAATATTTTTCCCTTCCAGGTTTTTTCTTAAAGTTTCAGAACTTTTTGATAAAACAAGAGTAAGTACTAATAATTAACCTTTGGGAGTCTAAATCTCTGCAAACGGTAGTGTTTAACTTGTTGGGCTGTGTTTAACTTTATTGAGGAAGATGAGTTATACTTCAGAAGGTTGAAGAGGCAGATTTAAATTTGGAAATAATGAGAGTTTTTCAGGAAATTTAGTTTTTGTTATGGTCTTCTGGTATATGTGTAAAAGTTCATATTCTCGATCAGAAAACATGTTCATTAGGAGGCTGGGTTTATTTTTATGAAAGATCATTTTTTTCCTGGGGCTTTGTAAGGTAGAAGAAAATCTTAGATTCACTATAACTTTACCAAGATTATTGCTTTTGATCCCCCATGACACACTGCTTTAAAAAAGAGTCGTATCAATATAAGACAAATATATAACTGCAGAAAGTTTTCATTCATAGTAGTAATAATTTAATACTGATATAGTCTTGGTTTTCAGGGGTCATGTTAATTTATGATCATTCTGTCTATCAGTTGATAGTGAAAATGTTTACTAGGTTTGTAATGGTACTTAGCTGAGAGTCGTGGTGGCTAGTCCATTGTACAAATCAGATTTCATCATGACCTTGGCAGTTGAGTTGTGTAGTGGAGACAAGTTGAAGAAAAGGAGATACTCTATCACAAAGGAAAAAGTTCTTAAATATGTAAGTAAATGTTATACTGGGGTCCATATAGCTCATTATTCTGCTTTGATATTTGTACCAGTGAGCATTTTCTGGGAAGATATAGTTGTTTTTGTTTGCGTGTGCATTTATATCAATAGAATAGGAATCTCACAAAAACAGCCTTATGTGTCAATTCTTTTAGAAGCAGACGTCAAGGTGGGATTAAACGTACAAGAGATTTATTGTGAAAAACAAAGAGGAACGAGCAGGAGTAGACAGGAGGGGAGCGTTCCTATAACAGTGCAGGTCTACACCTGCAAAAAGAGAGGGAGAGGAAGGAGGACTGGGTAGGAGGAGTTTCAGACTATAGCACAGTTCTAAGAAAGCTTTGTCCACATCAGAGGGGAGTGCCTGAGCCAGAGCTGCCCATTAGAGGAGTTCTACATCAGGCAAGAATGGGCTGGGTGGGGAGGATGGAACATAACTTTCATATGAACATGGTTCCAGATCCAGAGATACTGCAGTTGGGGCTATCAGTCAGCTGTGCTCCTTGCAGCAGGCATTTCTCTTGGAGATCTGGGTGGCACATTTCCATAGTCCCAAAATTCTTATTTCCTTTAGCATTTGCACATTGTTCTGGTTATTATTGCTGTGTAACAAACCATCCTAAAATCAGTAGCTTTAAACAGCAACCATTTTAGTATGCCAGTGAACTCTTTGGTTCAGGAATTCAGAAAGGGCACAGCAGGGTTGGCTTGCCTCTGCTCCATGATGTCTGGGGCCTCAACAGGGAAGATATGAAGGCCAGGGCCTGGAATCATCTGCAGGCTCTTTCACTCATATGTCTGGGGGTTGATACTGGCTATCAGCAGGAACTTCTGCTAGGGCTGTTGGCTGTAACACCTACATGTGGCTTTCCCATGGAGCTGCTTAGGCTTCTTTGCAGCATGGTAAAGAGGTTCCAAAACTGAGTATCCCAAATTATGGGAAGTAGAAGCTGCTAGTTTCGTAAGGTCTGGGCTTGGAAACTGGCGCAGCATCATTCCTGTATTGGGCAAGCAGTCTGAGAGCCCAGATTCAAGGGGAGAAGACACATACCCTACTTCTTAATGGAAGGAGAAAAGCCCTATTTAAAAGCACTGAACATCATCTAGCACGTCAAGAATTTCTGTAAGTTTGTTTCTCCATAAAGAAACTTCAAGTTTTTTTCAAAACTTTTTATTAAAGTGTATTATACATGTAGAAAAAACCACGTAACAGAAGTGTACAGCTCAGTGAAATGTCACAGTTTAACACACTCATGTAATGAACACCCAGATCAAGAAATGGAACATTACCGGCAACTCAGATGCCCTGTTCCCCTTCAGCTGCCTTCTGAGTCACCACCTCGGCTGCAAGGCTAACCACTGTCCTAGCTTCTAACAGCAAAAATTAATTTTATTTTCATATTTTATGTAAATGCATTATGCAGTATATATCCTTATGTCTGGTTTTTTTTACTCAATATTACATACTTAAGATTCATTGGTGTGTTGCATGTCGGTATAGCTCCTTCATTCTTATTGCTGTATAGTTTTCCATTGCAAAAATATACCTAATTTTATTATCTTTTCTACTGGTAGGCATTTGGATAGTTGGCTAGTTTGGGGCTCTTTACAAAGAGTACTGCTAAGACCATTCTTATTTATCTTCAGCTGAACATAAGTATGCATTTCTGTTGAATGTATGTAACTAGGAGAGGAAGTGATGGTTCATAGGATATCCACGTGAAAAGTTTTTGTAGGTACTGTCAAACTGTTTCCCAAAGTGATTGTAACAACTTACATTCCCACCAAAATGAATGTGAGCATCTCGCTGCTGCACGAGGTTGTAATATTTGGTATTTTAGCTGTTCTGGTGGATGTGTAGGATTTTTTTATTTTAACAACAATTTCAGAGTCGCAGAAAAGTTGCAAGAATAGTACAAAGAATTCCTGTACATGTCACCCAGATTTTCTTAATGTTAACATTTTCTACATTACTTAAAGTTCTTTTATTCCCAGAAGTCCGTGTTTATTGTTTTTTGCCCTTTGTGCACATTTCTCTCTCTCTTTTTTAAAGATAAGAATCAATTTTAAGCACTGGCTATAAATCAAAAAAAAAAAAAAAAAGAATCACTTTTTTTTTTTTTTTTTTTTTTTTGTGTGGTATGCGGGCCTCCCCCTGCTGCGGCCTCTCCCGCTGCGGAGCACAGGCTCCGGACGCGCAGGCCCAGCGGCCACGGCTCACGGGCCCAGCCGCTCCGCGGCACGTGGGATCCTCCCAGACCGGGGCGCGAACCCGGCTCCCCTGCATCGGCAGGCGGACGCGCAACCACTGCGCCACCAGGGAAGCCCAAGAATCACTTTTAATGTACTAGGACTTCCCTGGTGGTCCAAT
Organism: Physeter macrocephalus; assembly: GCF_002837175.3. Classification (NCBI taxonomy): domain Eukaryota; kingdom Metazoa; phylum Chordata; class Mammalia; order Artiodactyla; family Physeteridae; genus Physeter; species Physeter macrocephalus. The sequence goes on along the minus strand of NC_041224.1, from coordinate 117,929,833 downwards.
GGGTAAGACTCCACGCTCCCAATTCAAGGGGCTGGGGTTCAGTCCCTGGTCTGGGAACTAGATCCCACATGCCGTAACTTAAGAGTTTGCATGCCTCAAGTAAAAATCCTGCACTTGGCAAAAAAGATCCTGCATAATGCAGCTAAGACCTGGCACAGCCAAATAAATAAATATTTTTAAAAAAAATTTTTAATGTACCAATACGATTATCAGTGATTCTCTGTACTGTCATCAATATCTAGTATAGAAATGTTCCCAGTTGTCTCATAAATGGCTTTTTATGGTGGACTTTGTTTGAATCGGGATCCAAACAAGGTTCCCATATTGTATTTGGTTGACATAATACATTCTTCTTTATTCTGTGTCTCTCCAGACTGAATGAAGAGTTCTTATCTTTTTTTTTTAATTTTTCTTTTCTTTTTTTAAAATCATCCTTGTTTTTATTTATTTATTTATTTTTGGCTGCATTGGGTCTTGGTTGCGGCACACAGGATCTTTGGTTGCGGTATGTGGGCTCCTCATAGCGGCAGGCCAGCTTCTCTCTAGTTGTAGCGCGTGGACTTCTTGCTCGTTGTGGTGCCTTGGGCTCCAGGGCACGTGGGCTCTTCGTCATGGTGCACAGGCTTCTCTCTAGTTGTGGCATGTGGGCTTGTTTCTAGTTATGATGCACAGACTTCTCTCTGGTTGTGTGGCACACGGGCTCCAGAGTGTGTGGGCTCTGTAGTTGTGGCACGCGGGCTTAGTTGCCCCGCGGCATGTGGGATCTGAGTTCCCCACCCAGGGATTGAACCCTTGTCCCCTGCATTGGAAGGCAGATTCTTAACCACTGGACCACCAGGGAAGTCCCGAGTTCTCATCTATTTGGTCAGACTTAATGTTTTAAAATTGTTTTCTGGTTGTCCACAGCAGAAGGATTGGTTTGAATTACCTAGTCTACTGCTGTTGCCAGCCTCTATTACTTTATAATCATGTGTACGTTATCAATTGCCATTGAAATGAATAGAGAGAAAAATACAGGTGAACCTGAAATATGATACTGAAACTCATTACAGCCAAGAACTTGAGTCAAATATAGAATCCTTCCATAAATTCACTAATCTGTTCATTTTTTTGTCAGTTACAAAAAAAAAAAACTAACAGGCTAACAGAAAAGAGAAGGAAAGGAAACTTAGTTTAAATAGGAATTGACACTGTAGTTATTTATAACTTTAATTTTTTTACAATAATTAAGAAAGAAAACACTGAGTATAGAATGTAAGTACTGATTAAATACCCAATGTTTTTCCCTTTTTCAGAAAATAGAAGCACGAGTGTCAGCTGATGAGGACCTCAAACTTTCTGACCTTTTAAAATATTACTTAAGAGAATCTCAAGCTGCTAAGGTAACTATTCTTTTTTTTTTTAATGGACTGCTTTACAAAAAGCCATCATCTCCTTAGAGATTGTTAGACTTAAGGTTGTTAAAGATGACTTATCTCTTGATTTTAAATTATATATATATATATATATATATATTTTTTTTTTTTTTTTTTTTTTTTTTTTTTTTTGCGGTACACGGGCCTCTCACTGTTGTGGCCTCTCCCGT
>NC_041224.1:117910971-117928105 GCF_002837175.3 Physeter macrocephalus | reverse complement strand
AGGGCACAAACCCGCATCCCCTGCATCGGCAGGTGGACTCTCAACCACTGCGCCACCAGGGAAACCCTATATTTTTAAGTATGATTTTTTTTTTCTCCTTTTATAAATTGTAGGTCAGGGAACCCCATATAAAAGTTTCCTCTATAAACTCCTGATAGAATTTGTCTAGAATTTTTTTTTAATTGAATTTGGTATATTTAGTCAGGTGAAATACCTGCAAAGACAAAAGTAAAACCCCCAAATAACTGTTGTACAGCTAAAGGATTCCTAATTTTGTCTATGTAAGTCCTCTACTGAGGGTGAGAGAGCCATAAAACAGGAGTATGTTTTATTTTAAGGCATCTCAAGTTCCCTTTTGGAAATCTATGTGCAAAACTAAAACTCTTACTAATCAAAAAAAAAGTTTAACAAAAACATCTAAAAAGCACTGAAAACTTAGTGGCTCAGATACTCCAAATTCCGTGTTAATTTATGAATTGACATGTTGTACAGAAAATTCCCATCTAACATTGGTGCTTTGAACACCCTTCTTTTACTCCTTATCAAATTATAAATAACCTTCTTAACTTTGAGGACTTAAGTACTTGCAGATAACACTGTCCATATCAAATTTATTTTAAGTCAGATTGTATCTTGTGAACTATTTACAATGGATGGGCAGGGATAAAATAAATTGTTCAGTTTTGAAGACTTTATTATTTTATTATAATATATAATTGTTAATAGATAACTTTTTAGAACATGGCCTTAAAGGAAAATCCAAATGTTTTAGTAACCACAGGAAAAAATTGAAATTTAATTGTGAGAAAACTACAATGAGGTATTATTACACACCTTAATTAGAATGGCTAAAATGAAACATTCTGACAAAAAGTACAGCAACTGAAATTTTCACACACTGTTAGTGGGACTATGGTACAATACTTTGGAAAAGTTTGGCAGTTCCTTAAAAAGTTAAACATACATCTACCCCATAATCCAGTCATTTCAGTCCTGGTATTTGAAAACATATGTCCCCACAGGTGTTTGCAGCAGCTTTATTTGTAATAGCCGAAAACTGGCAAAAACCCAAGTGTCCACCAACAAGCAGGTGAATGGATAAACAGATACTGGTATATTCGTAAAATGGAATGCTACTCAGCAAATAAAAAGGAATAAGCTATGCATATACGCAACAAAATGGATCACTCTCAAAATAATTTTGATGAGTGAAAGAAGCCCAGCAATAAAGACCATAGCTTACATTAACGTTACTCTTGGTGTTGTACATTCTGTGGGTTTGGACAAATGTCTAATGACATAAGCATCATACCGAATTTTTCTTTTTTTTTTTTCTTTTTTTTTTTTTTTTGGCGGTACGTGGGCCTCTCACTGTTGTGGACTCTCCCGTTGCGGAGCACAGGCTCCGGATGCTCAGGCTCAGCAGCCATGGCTCATGGGCCTAGCCACTCCACGGCATGTGTGATCTTCCCAGACCGGGGCACAAACCCATATCCCCTGCATTAGCAGGCGGACTCTCAACCACTGCGCCACCAGGGAAGCCCCAGAATTTTTTTTTTTTTTTTTTTTTTACGTTTTTATGGGAATGTAATTGCTTTACAATGGTGTGTTAGTTTCTGTTGTATAACAGACTGAATCAGCTATATGTATACATATATCCCCATATCCCCTGCCTCTTGAGCCTCCCTCCCACCTCCTAGGTGGTCACAAAGCACCGAGCTGATCTCCCTGTGCTATGCAGCTGCCTGCCACTGGTTATCTATTTTATATTTGGTAGTGTATATATGTAAGTGTTACTCTCTCACTTCGTCCCAGCTCCCACCTCCCATGTCCTGAAGTCCTTTCTCTATGTCTGCATCTTTATTCGTGTCCTAGGTTCATCAGAACCATTTTTGTTTTTAGATTCCATATATATGTGTTAGCATATGGTATTTGTTTTTCTCTTTCTGATTTACTTCACTCTGTGTGACAGACTTTAGGTCCATCCACCTCACTACAAATAACTCAATTTCGTTTCTTTTTATGGCTGAGTAATATTCCATTGCCTATATGTGCAATGGAATGCTTAGGTGGATGCTTGATGGATGCTTAGGTTGCTTCCATGTCCTGGCTGTTGTAAATAGAGCTGCAGTGAACACTGGTACATGACTCTTTTTGAATTATGGTTTTCTCAGGGTATATGCCCAGGAGTGGGATTGCTAGGTCGTATGGTAGTTCTACTTTTAGTTTTTTAAGGAACCTCCATACTGCTCTCCATAGTGGCTGTATCAATTACATTCCCACCAACAGTGCAAGAGTGTTCCCTTTTCTCCACATCCTCTCCAGCATTTATTGTTTGTAGATTTTTTTGATGATGGCCATTCTGACCAGTATGAGGCGATACCTCATTGTGGTTTTGATTTGCATTTGTCTAATGATTAGTGATGTTGAGCATCCTTTCATGTGTTTGTTGGCAATCTGTATATCTTCTTTGGAGAAATGTCTATTTAGGTCTTCTGCCCATTTTTGGATTGGGTTGTTTGTTTTGAGCATCCTTTCATGTGTTTGTTGGCAATCTGTATATCTTCTTTGGAGAAATGTCTGTTTAGGTCTTCTGCCCATTTTTGGATTGGGTCTTTTGTTTTTCTTTTGATATTGAGCTGCATGAGCTGCTTGTATATTTTGGAGATTAATCCTTTGTCACTTGCTTTGTTTGCAAATATTTTCTCGCATTCCAAGGGTTGCCCTTTCATCTTGTTTATGGTTTCCTTTGCTGTGCAAAAGCTTTTAAGTTTCATTAGATCCCATTTTTGTTTTTATTTCCATTTCTCTAAGAGGTGGGTCAGAAAGGATCTTGCCATGATTGATGTCATAGAGTGTTCTGCCTATGTTTTCCTCTAAGAGTTTTATAGTATCTGGCCTTACATTTAGGTCTTTAATCCATTTTGAGTTTATTTTTGTGTATGGTGTTAGGAAGTGTTCTAATTTCATTGTTTTACCTGTAGCTGTCCAGTTTTCCCAGCACCATTTATTGAAGAGGCTGTCTTTTCACCATTGTATATGTTCTTGCCTCCTTTGTCAAAGATAAAGTGACCATATGTGAGTGGGTTTATCTCTGGGCTTTCTATCCTGTTCCATTGATCTATGGTTTTTGTGCCAGTACCATACTGTCTTGATTACTGTAGCTTTGTGGTATAGTCTGAAGTCAGGGAGCCTGATTCCTCCAGCTCCGTTTTTGTTTCTCAGGATTGCCTTGGCTATTCAGGGTCTTCTGTGTGTTTCCATACAAATTGTAAAATTTTTTGTTCTACTTCTGTGAAAAATGCCATTGGTAGTTTGATAGGGATTGCATTGAATCTGTAGATTGCTTTGGGTAATATAGTCATTTTCACGATGTTGATTCTTCCAATCCAAGAATGTGGTATATCTCTCCATCTGTTTGTATCGTCCTTGGTTTCTTTAATCAATGTCTTATAGTTTTCTGAGTACAAGTCTTTCGCCTCCTTAGGTAGGTTTATTCCTAGGTATTTTATTCTTTTTGTTGCAGTGGTAAGTAGGAGGGTTTCCTTAATTTCTCTTTCAGATTTTTCATCATTAGTGTGTAGGAATGCAAGAGATTTCTGTGCATTAATTTTGTATCCTGCTACTTTACCAAATTCATTGATTAGTTCTAGTGGTTTTCTGGTAGCATCTGTAGGATTCTCTGTGTATAATATCATGTCATCTGCAAACAGTGACAGTTTTGCCTCTTCTTTTCTGAGTTGTATTCCTTTTATTTCTTTTTCTTCTCTGATTGCCATGCCTAAAATTTCCAAAACTATGTTGAATAATAGAGGTGAGAGTGGGCTCCCTTGTCTTTTTTTTTTTTTTAAAGTGAAATGTGATTTATTTCAGTGTTTTTTTGGTGTGTTTTTTGGTTTTTTTGACCGTGTTGGGTCTCGTTTCTGTACGAGGGCTTTCTCTAGTTGCGGCAAGCGGGGGGCCACTCTTCATCACGGTGCACGGACCTCTCACTATCATAACCTCTCTTGTTGCGGAGCACAGGGTCCAGACGTGCGGGCTCAGTAGTTGTGGCTCACGGCCCTAGTTGCTCCGCGGCATGTGGGATCTTCCCAGACCAGGTCTCGAACCCATGTCCACTGCATTGGCAGGCAGATTCTCAACCACTGCGCCACCAGGGAAGCCCACTGTTGAGGATTTTTGCATCTATGTTCATCAGTGACATTGGCCTCTAGTTTTTTTGTGTGACATCTTTGGTTTTGGTATCGGTGATGGTGACCTTGTAGAATGAGTTTGGGAGTGTTCCTCCTTCTGCTGTATTTTGGGAGAGTTTGAGAAGGATAGGTGTGTTAGCTCTTCTCTAAATATTCGATAGAATTCACTGTGAAGCCGTCTGGTCCTGGGCTTTTGTTTGGTGGAAGATTTTTAATCAGTTTCAGTTTCAGTGCTTGTGATTGGTCTGTTGATATTTTCTATTCTTCCTGGTTCAGTCTTGGAAGCTTGTACTTTTCTAAGAATTTGTCCATTTCTTCCAGGTTGTTTATTTTATTGGCATACAGTTGCTTGTAGTAGTCTCTCATGATTTTTTGTGTTTCTGCAGTGTCAGTTGTTACTTCTCCTTTTTCATTTCTAACTCTGTTGATTTGAGTCTTCCTTTTTTTCTTGATGAGTCTGGCTAATGGTTTATCAGTTTTGTTTATCTTCTCAAAGAACCAGCTTTTAGTTTTATTGATCTTTGGTATTATTTCCTTCATTTCTTTTTCATTTATTTCTTATCTAATCTTTATGAATTCTTTCCTTCTGCTAACTTTGGGGGTTTTTTGTTCTTCTTTTCTCTACTTGCTTTAAGTGTAAGTTTAGGTGGTTTATTTGAGATTTTTCTTGTTTCTTGAGGTAGGATTGTATTGCTATAAATTTCCCTCTTAGAACTGCTTTTGCTGCATCCCATAGGTTTGGGGTCGTCATGTTTTCATTGTCATTTGTTTCTAGGTATTTTTTGATTTCCTGTTTGATTTCCTCAGTGATTTCTTGGTTATTTAGTAGCGTATTATTTAGCCTCCATGTGTTTTTATTTTTTACAGTTTTTCTCCTGTAATTGATATCTGGTCTCATAGTGTTGTGGTCAGGAAAGATACTTGATAAAATTTCGATTTTCTTTTAGCTGTTTTTTTTTTTTCAATTTTCTTAAATTTACCGAGGCTTGATTTTACAGAATAATTTTACTGCCCCAGAAATCCTGTGTTCCATCTATTCACTTGCCTTCCTCCTAACCCCTGTTTATTTTTTAATTGCCTTCATAGTTTTGCCTTTTCCAAAATGTCGTATAGTTGGGTCTTTTCATTTTGGCTTCTTCACTTAAATGCACTTAATGTGCATTTAAGTTTCCTCTATGTCTTTTCATGGCTTGATAGGTCATTTCTCTTTAGCACTGAATAACATTCTGTTGCCTTGATATATCAAGTTTATTTATCCACTGACCTACTGAAGGACATCTTGGTTGCTTCTGAGTTTTGGCAATTATCAGTACAGCTGCTGTACATTTATCAGTACAGTTCCTTTGAGTAATAAATAACAAGGAGCACAATCACTAGATCGTATGATAAGAGTATGTTTAGTTCTATCAAACTGTCTTCCAAAGTGCCTATATCATTGCATTCTCACCAGCAATGAATGAGAGTTCCTGTTGCTTAACATCCTCACCAGCATTTGGTATTGTCAGAATTGTAGAGTTTGGCCATTCTAACAAGGTGTGTAGTGGTATGTCATTTTAATTTGCATTTCCGTGATGACATTTGATGTGAAGCATCTTTTCACAAGCTTATTGTATGCCACCTCTTTGTCTTCTTTGGTGAGGTGTCTGTCTTGAAAAAAAAGGTCTTTGGCCGATTCTTTACTTGGGTGGTTAAGTTTTAAGAGTTCTTTGTGTACTTTGGATAGCAGTCCTTTTTATCAAATAGCTTGTAAAAAATTTTTCTTGGTCTGGTGGCTTGTCTTCTTGATACTGTCTTTTGCTGAGCAGACATTTTAAATTTTATTTTATTTTCTTCTTTTAATTTTATTTATTTATTTATTTATTTATTTATTTATTTTTGGCTGCGTTGGGTCTTTGTTCCTGCATGCAGGGTTTCTCTAGTTGTGGCAAGCGGGGGCTACTCTTTGTTGCAGTGCGTGGGCTTCTCATTGCGGTGGTGTCTCTTGTTGCAGAACAAGAGCTCTAGGTGCACGGGCTTCAGTAGTTGCAACACGCAGACTCAGTAGTTGCAGCACGCGGGCCCTAGAGCGCGCAGGCTTCAGTAGTTCTGGCACATGGGCTCAGTAGTTGTGACATGCGGGCTCTAGGGCGCATGGGCTCAGTAGTTGTGGCTCACGGGCTGTAGAGCGCAGGCTCAGTAGTTGTGGCACACAGGCTTAGTTGTTCTGCGGCATGTGGGATCAGGGCTCGAACCCGTGTCCCCTGCCTTGGCAGGCGGGTTCCCAACCACTGCGCCACCAGGGAAGCCCAGGAATAACTCTTTTTAAAGAACATTCAGGAGTGGTATGTAAAAAACCATAAAGCTTCACTGAAAAATAAATGCCACCAGGGAAGTCCCAGAAATTTTTAATTTTAAAGAAGTCCAACTTACCAATTATTTCTTTCTTGGATCATCCCTTTGGTGTTGTATCTAAAAAGTCATCACCAAGCCCAAGGTCATATGGATTTTCTTCTGTGTTTTGCATTTTACATTTAGGTCTATGATCCATTGAGTTAATTTTCATGAAGGGTGTAAGGGCTGTGTATAAATTCGTTTCTTTGCGTGTGGATATCCAGGTTTCCCAGCACCATTTGTTGAAAAGATTATCTTTTCTCCATTGTATTGCTTTTGCTCCTCTGTCAAAAGATCAGTTGGCTCTATTTGTGTGAGTCTAGTGCTGGGCTCTCTATTCTGTTGTATTGATCTATTTGTCTGTTCTTTGACCAGTACCACACTGTCTAGATTACTGTAGCTTTATAGAAAGGTTTAAAGTAGGTAGTGTCAGTCCTCTGACTTTGTTCTTCTCCTTCACTGTTGTGTTATTCTGTGTCTTTTGCCTTTCCATACAAACTTTAGAATCGGTTGATGTCTACAAAATAACTTGCCAGGATTTTGATTGGGATTATGTTGAATCCGTAGATCAATTTGGAAAGAACTGATTTTGACAATATTGAGTCTCCCTATCCATAAACATGGAATATCTCTCCATTTATTTAGTTCTTTGATTTCTTTTATCAGAGTTTTATAGTTTTCCTCAAAAGTTGTACATGATTTGTTAGATTAATACCTAAGTATTTCATTCTCTGGAGTGCTAATTAATGTAAATCATATTGTGTTTTTAATTTCCAATTTCACTTGTTCATTGCTGGTATAGAAGAAAGCAATCTACTTTTGTATACTGATGTTCTCTCGTAAAACTTTATTATACTCATTTATTAATTCCAGGAGTTTTTCTATATATAAACAGTCTTGTTATCTGTCATCTGTAAACAAAAGATAGTTTTGTTTCTTCCTTTCCAATCTGTATACTTTTTATTTCTTTTTCTTATTGTATTAGCTAGGACCTACAGTACAATATTGAGAAAGAGTGGTGAGATGGGACATCCGTGTGTTGTTCCTGATATTAGTGGGAAAGCTTCTAGTTTTTCACTATTAGGTATGATGTTAGCTGTAGGTTTTTTGTAGATGTTCTTTATCAAGTTGAGGGTGTTACTTCTATTCCTATTTTGCTGACGAAACAGTCAGTTGATTTTTGACAGAGTGCTAAGACAATATAGTTAGTGAGGAAAATAATAGACTTTCAACAGAAGGTACTGGGACAACTGAATGGTCATGTGAAAAAGAATAAAGTTGGACCTTCCTCACACCATGGATAGAAAATTTACTCAAAATGGATCAAAGATCTAAATGTAAGAGCTAAAACTATAACATTTTTAGAAGAAAACATAAACATAAATCTTCTTGATTTCCTTAATTAGGCATTGATTTCTTAGATATAACCAGAAGCACACCAACCAAATAAAAATAATAAATTGGACTTTATTAAAATTTTAAAAACTTTTGTTTAAAGTTTTTTGTATCAAAAACACTATCGAGAAAAATGAAAAAACCCACAGACCAGGAGAAAATATCGGGTTGACCAGAAAGTTCATTCCGGCTTTTGCATAAGATGTTACGAACAAACTTTCTGACCAGCCCAATATTTGGAAATCATGTAAGTTCCTAATAAGCGACTGGTATTCAGAATATGTAAAGAACTCTTATAACAGTAAAAAGACAGAGTCCAATTTAAAAGTGGGCAAAAGACAAAGAAGATATACAAATGGCCAATAAATACGTAAAAAGATGCTCAACGTCTTTAGCCCTCAGGGAAATGCACATTAAAACCACAGTGCTATATCACTTCACACCTACTAGGCGGCTGTAATCAAAACGACATAACAGTATTGACAAGGATCTGGAGAAATTGGACCCCTCATATAGTTTTGGTGGGAAAATGTAAAATGGTGCAGTCACTTTGGAAATAGTCTGGCAATTTCTCAAAAGATCAACATAGAGTTACAAGGTGACCCAGTAATTCCACTCCTAAGTAATGAGATGTGAGAGAGAAATGAAACGTGAAAACATGTCCACACAAAAACTTGTACACACATGTTCATAACAGCATTATTATGAAATAGCCAAAAAGTGGAAACAAACCAAATTGTCTGTCAGCTGACGAATGGATAAATCAATGTGGTATGTCCATACAATGAAATATGATTTAGCAATAAAAGGAATGAAGTACTGATTCATGCTGTAAAACGGATGAACTTGAAACTTTATGCTAAGTGAAAAAGCCAGACATGGGAATTCCCTGGCGATCCGGTGTTTAGGACTCTGCACTTTCACTGATAAGAGCCCAGGTTCAATCCCTGGTCAGGGAACTAAGATCCCGCAAGCTGCAGCACAGCCAAAAAGGAAAAAAAAAAAAAGCCAGATACAAAAGGCCACATATTATATGATTCCTTTTTAAAATATTTTATTTATTTATTTATTTGGTTGCGAAGGGTCTTAGTTGCGGCAAGCTGTGGGAGCGTGGAGTCTTATCCACTGCGCCACCAGGGAAGTCCCTGATTCCTTTTTTAATGAAATGTCCAAAATAAGCAAATCTATAGAGACAGAAAGCAGATTCATGGTTGTCCATGGCTGGAGGTGGGGGGTGTGGAAGGAAATGGAGAGTGACTGCTAAAGGACCTGGTTTCTTTTTGGGTGACGAAAATGTTCTAAAATTGAGGCTAGTGCTGGTTACATAACTCTGTGAGCATACTACAAACCATTGAACCGTGCACTTACATGAGTGAGTTAGGGACTCCCCTGGTAGCACAGTGGTTAAGACTGAGCTCCCAATGCAGGGGGCCCAGGTTCAATCCCTGGTCAGGGAACTAGATCCCACATGCATGCCACAACTAAGAGTTCACATGCCACAACTAAGGAGCTGGTGAGCCGCAACTAAGGAGCCTGCCTGCTGCAACTAAGATCTGGCACAACCAAATAAATAAATAAATTTTAAAAATAAATAAATGAGTGAGTTATGTGGTGATTTGAATTATATCTCTAAAGCTGTTACCAAAATAATTTACAAGAATGACGTGGCATTCACTGTGTGTTAGCTCTGGTGATGGGGGTGGCAGTGGCTGCAGGCAGCTACTAGAAACATGCAGCATATATTACCATGAAGCATTCTGTTTTATAGGATCTCCTGTATCGAAGATCTAGGTCACTAGTGGATTATGAAAATGCTAATAAAGCACTGGATAAAGCAAGAGCAAAAAATAAAGATGTTCTGCAGGCTGAAACGTCCCAACAGTTATGTTGTCAGAAATTTGAAAAAATATCTGAATCTGCAAAACAAGGTACTCTTATATTAACCTTTAATCATAAGGTATGTTTTAGACTATCATATAAATAGTTAATCCTAATTTGTTTTGTTCACAGAGCTTATAGATTTTAAGACAAGAAGAGTTGCTGCATTCAGAAAAAATTTAGTGGAACTGGCAGAGTTAGAACTGAAGCATGCAAAGGTAGTATCATATTAAAGATTTAATAATTTAAGTGACTTACAATTTAGAAATGAGTCAGTTATGAAACTTTATACTAATTTTAAAAATAGAGAATCTTAGAATTGAGAGGGATTTTAAAGGTTATCTAACTTAAACAAGAAAAATATCTATAATGTCTATAACGGTCAGCTTTTCAAGACTCTAGTACCTAATATGGAAAAACAGTATCATTTTTTGACTAGTTGTTAAAAAAAAAATCTTACATCACTTAAAATTTTATTTAACATTTGCCATCTTCAAAGGGACTGAAAATTTTAAATGTATTCAAAATTCCCCAAACTATAAACATTAAAGAAATTTTTAAAAACTTTTACATGTTATTTCGTGATAAATTTATACCATTTATAAGTCTAAAGTTATTAAAGCTTAAAACTACACTGAGATTTTTGGTATACTCTATAATGAGCACGAATTTACTTCTGTGTAACTTTGACATAAGTTTAATTCCTCTTTCACAGTTTACCCTTCAGATATTTAAATCCTTCATATTCTCTATATATCTTCTCTTCTCCATGCCAGACATCCTTTGGCTAAATATTTTTCATCCCATACACCTCAACAAGATTTTTATTGTATTATTGCCCTACTGTCATTGCTCTTTTAAAATATTATACCTGAAAATGGAAACACATTTACATACATAAAATGATTATTGTTCACATTTCTTCTTACAGCATGTTTTATTCTATTTTTTTTAACTAATTTATTTTTTATTGAAGTATAGTTGATTTACAATGTGTTGGTTTCGGTGTACAGCAAAGTGATTCAGTTATACATATATATCTATATATTCTTTTTCAGATTCTTTTCCCATACAGGTTATTACAGAATATTGAGTATAGTTCCCTGTGCTATACAGTAGGTCCTTGTTGTTTATCTGTTTTATATATAGTAGTGTGTACGTTACTCCCAAATTCCTAATTTATCCCTCCCCTCCAAGCATGTTTTATATGTATAAGATATGGGGTTTTTTAACTGCCATATTGCACCAGCTTGATTTGGCTATAATCACACTTTTTTTCTCTCTTTCTAAGTCACTTCTTGAACCTCCGCCCTGTGGTTGTGTGTTTAATTTTTTTAGTAATTATTTTCATTTTGTGGAAACACATAACATAAAATTTACCATCTTAACCATTTTTAAGAGTATAGTTAAGTAGTATTAAGTATATTCATGTTGTTGTACAATGGCTCTCTAGAACTTTTTCATTTATTGAGCACTTATTTTAAGAATGTAATTGCAGGCCACGTTTATGTCTTTAAATTTAAGCTTGCTCGTCTTAGCCCAGCGCATTGAGATCTTTTGGAAACTTGGGTTTGATCATATAGTATTTGACTATTATACTAGTTTATCCTGTCAAGTGATGGACATTTGTAATTTGTATGAACTCCCTTTTTTGTCTTCATCTAAGTTTTGATTTAAAAGGTTGATCAGGATTAAAGGAATCAATATTTGTTAACCTACCTTTTGAAAGTAAGTGGCACCAAAAAAAGTTTAGTTCCTTTCTTTCTATACTAATTGATATTAACTTATTAATTAATATTCTTTGGTTATATTTATTTGGATAGTTACGAATTCTTTTATACTATTATCAACCATTATTTTTCCCATTTTATCTGTGAAGGACATAAGGAGTATCAAGTTACTCATTAAAATCAAGATACACATTGTCTGATTTGCTGGGCTAATAACCCTGTCAGAAGAAAATGTGTGGACCTCCCTGGTGGTCCAGTGGTTAAGACTCTGCATTTCCCCTGCAGCGGGCGTGGGTTCGATCCCTGATCGGGGAACTAAGATCCCGCATGCCATGCAGTGTGGCCCAAAAAAAAGGAAAAAAATGAAAATGTTTTGATAAGCCTGGCATAATTTATTCTTATTGAGCCTGTGTTGTTTTCCAGTGTTCACTGTTTTTGTTCTTTTTAAAGAGGTTATAAACTATCAAGGATTTTGTTATAGATTAAGGAGGGGTTGACAAACTACAACCTATTTTGTACAGCCTGTGAGCCAGGAATGGCATTCATATTTTTTAATGATTATAAAAAGATCAAAAGAATAATATTTCATGACATGTGATAATTGTATGAAACTCAAATTTAACCTATTAAGGTTTATTGGAATACAGCCAAGCATATTTGCTTAAGCTTATTCACTTATGCTTTGTCTATGATTGCTTTCATGCTACTACAGCAAAGTTGAGTAGTTGAAACAGAGACCAAATGTCTCTCAGAGTCTAAATGTTTACTATTTAATAACTCTTTACAAAAAAAGTTTGCTGACCCTGCTTTAGATTGATGTCAGCCTCTGGTTTCCAGATTCTGTACTTTTTCAAATTCTTCCTGAAATGTGTTCTCTGTGTTCAAATTTCTGATAGCTCTTCTAGTCCATTGGTTCTTAACTGGTGGTGATTTTGCCCCCCAGGAGACATTTAGCAATCTCTGGAGACATTTGTGGTTGTCGCATCTGGGGGTGGGGGGGTCACTGCTGGTGTGTAGTGGGTAGAGGCCAGGAGTGCTGCTCAACATCCTACGATACACGGACAGCCCCCACGAGGAAGGATCGCACAGCCCAAATGTCGGGAGTGCTGAGGTTGGGCAACTCTACTCTGTTGTCTGAGATTTCTTAATGACTTTGTAAATCTGAACAAGTCTCATTTTGGTCCCAGGATCCACATAAATTATTCCAAAAAGAGTAGATAATAGTTAAATGTAAGCAAGATGGTTTGAAACTACTTTGGATTTTATTATTGTAACTGGTATATATGTCTTTGCCACATAATTGAAATCTAGTTAACCTAGGTAGTTAGGTCACTTTTGTGTCCTTGAAAATAGGCTCAAAAAAAAAAAAGAAAGAAAATAGGCTCAGATTCTTTATTAAGGAAGTAAAAAATGTGTGATAAGGGCAGTTTAAAAAAAAAAGTGATGAGCCAGCTGTGAGGGTGTGATGTGAGTCCCTTTGTACCCCGTTGTAGTTGCAGAGGTAGGGTCCACCTTTGGCAGGGCAGTTTGGCAGGTGTCAGCCTGCAGAATGTGCATCCTGTGACTCAGCGGTCCCACTTGAGGAATATACCTGTAAGAAGTATATCTAAGAAGGTAATTTCATAACTATAGACAGGCTCAAAGTCATTTGTCACAGTTCTGTTCTTATACTGGCCAAAAATTGACTTGAACACCTAAAATGTTTGATGTTTATTTTTCACTTAATTTTAGATTTTCAGGAACATTGCAAGGAAAGTACAAAGAATTCCTGAATACTCTTCACCCAGATTCCCCAAATGTGCATATTATCGCATCTGCTTTGTCCTTTTCCCTCCCTTCCTCCCCGTTTCTCTTTACACACACACACACACTCATACTCTCACACACACTCCTATACACACCTGTTTTTGTCTTAAACCATATGAATAAGCTGCAGATATGATGCTTCTTCCCTCTTATACATTTAAGTGTGAATTTCCTAAAATCAAGTAATTAAATACTCAGTACAGTTATAAAGTTGAGGAAATTAATATCAACATAATTCTGTTATCTAATCCAGAGGCCTTTTATTCACATTTCCCCAGTTGTCCCAATAATGTCCTAATGGCAAAAGGAAATTCAAGAGAATGTGTTGCATTCAGTGCACGTGTCTTCTTAGACTTCTGTAATCTGGAAAAGTTGCTGAATCTTTGTATTTCATAACATTGGACACTGTTAAAGCACAGGCTTATAGAATGCCCCTCACTTTGGGTTTGTCTAATTAGTGGGTTTAGGTTTTGCACTTTGGACAGGAATTCCACCCAGAAGTGATGTCAGATCTTCTTGGTGCATCACACAGGAGGAGGCACATGCTGTTGATCAGTTGCCTTACTGGCAATGTACAACTTTGATCATTTGCTTAAAGTGATGTCTGCAGGCTTCACAGTGGCAAAGTTGATATTTTATACTTTGGATTAAGAAGTATTCTGTGGGGAGGTACCCGAGACTGTTAAATACCCCATCACTTAACCAGCACCGACCAATAAAATTTTGTGCCATGGTGGGAATATTCTGTAATCAGCACTGTCCAGTGTGGTTGGCACTAGTCATGTGTGGCTATTGAAGACTTGAAATGTGAGTAATGCAACTGAGGAACTGAGTTTTTATTTCATTTTAATTAACAGAAATTTTAATTATGCAGCTGCACATAGCTGATGGCTACAGTATTGGCATTTTAGTCCCATACTGCTTTTGGCGTCCATTCATGATTTTTGCTTGAGTCAATTATGATGATGATGATCGCCAAATGGTTATTTTCTAATTCCATCATTCTTTTATACATTTTAGTTGACTTTCTACTCTAAGGAGGAGGTTTTCCTTCATTCCTGTTTATATATTAATGTAACCTAAATATACTTAAATTTGCCTTTATATGTCTCTAAATGTGGATGCCAGTTCACATGTTTTACAAATGGGCATTTAGGTATGAATTTTATAGAATACTTCTGTATGTAATCTTACTGTTTTTATAAAAAGTGCTATAAATCTAATGCTATATTTTAATGGCTAAAGGAATGTGATAAGAATCTGTCTTACAATCAGAACATACTCAGTGGTTTAATCTGCATACAAAGGGCATATTTTATAACTCTCACTAGAGCATGCCAAATATTAATATTGGTCTAGATGGAAATTTACTGAATAATCTGGTATGTGGAAAATATTGTGCATGGAACAAATTCTGTAATTTTACGTCTTTAAACCTTTATTTGTATATAATAAATGGCTTCAAAATCCTGATATCGTAAATGTAAAGTTATGTGATTTCTCATACTGTATATTTTCAGTAAGAGTCTTTCACACGGTTTGAACTTCATTTATTTTCCCTCCCTTTTTAGGGTAACCTACAGTTGCTGCAGAATTGCCTGGCAGTGTTAAATGGAGACACATAAGCCACACTCTGCCTTCCAGTTAAAAAGGGCTGCCTTCCGTCAGATTTTATTTTTTTTCTTAATGATGCTAGACATTTATTGCTCACTGGAAACAAAAGAAACAGCTGACAAAGTGCATCTACTCTCCCTTTTTCTGAGAAACAATGGCGCGGTGCCGCCCTCGGGTGCTGTGGGCTGCACGATGGGACCTGCGTGCCTGCGCCTGCGCCGCAGACAGTTGATGATCATCGCGCCCTTCTCTTCAGAAGCCCAAAGTACTGCCTTTTTTTAAGTAGCCTCTAGAACTGTGTTTATTTTATGAATAGTATTCCTTATGGCTGCCAATCTTATTTACCTTTAATTTCTGAAGTTTAACCCTTTCAAAATACATTGTGTAAACAAGATAAGGATTGCCGTTACCTTTTTTTGAATTTTGTTTTAAAAAAACATTGTACACCACCTTAGTTCACTCTTGTATCCTGGTAAAGCATCTTAATGAGACTTATTTTTAATTAATGAACGTTTCTTAGAAGTTTTGGGACAGACTTTACATAATCTTTTTAAGTATGATTTCTGAAGAAAAGCAAATGCATTAGTATGTTTGCCTTAAACTTGTAGACTAAACGAACTATTGTCAAATAAACAGTGATAACAGTAATAGTTTTTAACTTTGTGGTCACTCTAAAATTTGGAGTAGCTATAATCTACTCCTATATTATGCTTTTACAGTGCAGGTCTTAGTTTTTCTTTTTTCTTATTTCTTTTAAAATGGCGTATCGAACCAAGTTCACCACTTTACAAAAGAATGAACTTTTCTGTGTGCTTTTAGCACTTCATATAAGATGGAATTGGGCAGAGACAGGTTAGAGACAGCTGTTTCTAAAACAGGAACAGAGAGTATGGTCTGTTGTGCTTTCCAGGATTCCACCCCTAGTTCAGCTAATTAACCGTGCAACATACACCAGTGTATAGACTGGTATGTAGAGAGAAAGAGGCGTGCTACAGGGAACAGCACTTGTCAGTGGGGGAAAGTTGGAATATTTGGAATAAAAGTTGCAGTACAAAAAGGATACTGTCAGTAGCTACATTACAGATATTATTGGCCTTTCTAATGTGAACGAACATTGTTATTCCTAGTTTAAAATTAGATTGCGTGGTTGGATTTTTCCACACTCTCTAAGTTGTTTCCCATGTGGAAACCACAGGCCTCTGGGTTGGTCACCATTCCACAACGTTCCTAGTTTGTTTTCCCAAACCGTTTTGAAGAACACCTGCCTGGTTCTCAGGACTAGTCGCTATGATTCCAGCCTTTCCTGCTGCATGTCTCTTGCCTCACTGGTGTGCTGGGTCAATGTTTCTCTCTTATTGACGTTCCTCAGTGCATTTGAACTGTTGATGTTTGTGTTGCTTGAGAGATTGTTTTGTCCTCCATGTCCCCTTCACTGGTGAGAATATGCCCCTGCGATGCCCACTAGTGGGTGAACATGGGGTGGAGGGCCGTAGCTTCTGGATTCGGGAGCAGTCCCTTCAGTGGCTGCCCTTGTGGCCTCAGACCACAAGGTTCACTCGACCTCTCTACCATAAAAGACATATTGACCTACCTCACAGGGGTGTTGTGAGGATTAATAAATGTGCTAAAAAATAGCAAGTTCAGAGCAAAAAGGTACACAATTTTTCACACATCCGTCAGCTAATGTGTTTCTACCGAGGTGGCCTTTTTCTGGGAAAGAAGTACAGTGGAAAGTACATCCCTTGGCCCTTTGGTTTACTGACGGGGTGGGCGTAGACAGGAAGCAGCAATTGTGTGCTGCACATGAGTGTGGGGAGGTGAGGGGTGCTTACTAAACACATGTATTAATGAGTTGATGACTGTCCGGGGGTCTTCTCACTAACAAAACGTACAGATAAGGGAAAGAATGTGTGTTGCTCCGTCGAGGTCATACGGGAGAGATTTACTTTGTACGTCCAGAACAATTGAAAGGTTTATTCCATAGCTCACTGCTAGTCCCTGATAAAAGTAGCCAGCCCTGGTGAGTTGTGGCATTCATAAAACTTCTTAACCATCTCCTGCCTGAGGGCCGCAAAGGTGCGACGGGAAGACGCCTAGTGGCAGAGACAAGCCAGCAATGGACAGTCTGGGGTTTCCCCCGCATGATGC
>NC_041224.1:117888639-117906969 GCF_002837175.3 Physeter macrocephalus | reverse complement strand
GATCAGCTCGGTGCTTTGTGTCCACCTAGAGGGGTGGGATAGGGAGGGAGGGAGGGGGGGAGGGAGACGCAAGAGGGAGGAGATACGGGGATATATGTATATGTATAGCTGATTCACTTCGTTATACAGCAGAAACTAACACACCACTGTAAAGCAACTATACTCCAATAAAGATGTAAAAAAAAAAAAAAAAAAAAAAGGCGGCCCAGGTACTTCCCTGGTGGCACAGTGGTCAAGGATCCGCCTGCCAATACAGGGGACACGGGCTCGAGCCCTGGTCCGGGAAGATCCCACATGCCTCGCAGCGACTAAGCTCTTGCGCCACACCTACTGAGCCTGCGCTCTAGAGCCCGCGAGCCACAACTACTGAGCCCGCGAGCCACAACTACTGGGCCCGCGTGCCACAACTACTAAAGCCTGCGTGCCACAACTACTGAAGCCCGCGCGCTTAGAGCCAGTGCTCCGCAACAAGAGAAGCCACCGCGATGTGAAGCCCGCTCACCTCGATGAAGAGTAGCCCCCACTCTCGCCGCAGCTAGAGAAAGCCGGTGCGCAGCAACGAAGACCCAATGCAGCCAAAAGTAAATTCATTAATTAAAACAAATAATAATGGGCCTATACTGATATATCTTCAATTCCAATTTTCAACTTAACACCACATGGTTCCTCCTCGCCCTCCGCCATTCTGTACTTGTATCTCCCTTTCAACAGTGAGAACCATGACTCCCAGCCTCCATTTACTCATTAGCTCCATCCTACAATACAACAGCATTGGTACAAAACTGTTACAACCACATAGCTATGAAATACCAACCTACTAGGGGACACTTCAGTATTGGCAGGTCTTGTCTTTAGAGTTGAAAACGGTTGTGGCCAACGTACTGCATTCAAAAGTCATTTCGGTTGGTTATTTCTACTCCAGTGCGGTTACACTAGTCATCTGAGATACAGTTAGGTTCATTTGTACTTATATCCAATTTTAGGGTCTTTTCCCCCTGTATGTTTTTTAAAAATGTTATTTATCTTTGGCTGCGCTGGGTCTTCGTCGCTGCGCGTGGGCTTTCTCTCGTTGCGGCAAGCGGGGGCTACTGTTCGTTGCGGTGCGCGGGCTTCTCATTGCGGTGGCTTCTCTTGCTGCGGAGCCCTGGCTCTGAGCGGGCGGACTTCAGCAGTTGTGGCTCGCGGCCTCTAGAGCGCAGGCTCAGAAGTTGCGGCGCTCGGGCTTAGTTGCTCCGCGCGGCCTCTGGGATCTTCCCGGACCTAGGGCTCGAACCCGTGTCCCCTGCCAATGCAGGAGGATTCTTAACCATCGCGCCACCAGGGAAGTACTCCCCCTGTATTTTTTTTTAAGCAGCAGTTTTTCTTTCTTTCCTTCCTCCTTCCTTCCTTTATTTTGGCTGTGCCGGGTCTTAGTTGAGGCACGTGGGATCTTTAGTTGTGGCCTGTGGGATCTTTAGTTGCGGCATGTGAACCCTTAGTTGCGGCACGCGTGCAGGGTCTAGTTCCGTGACCAGGGACCGAACCCCGGCCCCCTGGCCCCCTGCATTGGAAGTGCGGAGTCTTACCCGTTGGACCACGAGGGAAGTCCCTCCCCCCTGTGTTTTAAAAACATATCCAAAATGTTAACAGAGTTGCCCAAATAATTACATAGAAAGGTACGCTGAGAAAACTCTCACTCTCTCCTTGCACTCACCCATATAGGCAATTTCATCAGTTCTGGTTTAACACTCCTGGGTTTCTTTTTGACAGACGGTGTATAATTTTCTTTTTTTCACATTTTTCATAGACAAAGGGTAGCATACTACATATATGCGTGCACTTTATTTTTTTCACTTAACATCGTCAACGTGTCCTGTCTAGAGAAAGCTGGAGGTCTAGGAAACCTGCCCTAAGCTCCTCGAGGCCACACAAGCCAAAGAGAAAGTAACAGACTAGAAAGCCGCCTGAGGGCTAACTGCCCCCAAACATAGCGATTTCCCACCGGGGAAAAGGTTAGACATAGACGGTGCGAAAAGTGAAACCCCTCCATCTAACTTTAAACAAGAACCTAATGTTCATTCTAAGTCGAAGACTCTGGGCAGATCCCTCCGGCGTTCTCCGTGCTGTCCTCAGCGGGCTTGGGGAAAGATTGGAGGCGCGGGACTTCCGGAGAGGGGCGTGGCGTATGCAGATAGGGAGGCGCGCAGAGGCTGCTGGTCCCACACCGGCTGGGCTTCCGCGTCCTGCGTGTGGACAGCCGAGGACTCTCGAGGTTGTTCCCGGGGTGGGCGAGGCCGGAGCGAGGGGCATGCAGGGGCGGAGGGCGCGGAGAGGGCGAGAGGGAAGTGAGCGTGCGTGAAGAGGTGGTCGATCGCGAGGGTGTGGGGCGAGGGGAGGCGAGTGACTCATACTTACCTGGCAGGGGAGACACCATGATCACGAAGGTGGTTTTCCCAGGGCGAGGCTTATCTATTGCACTCCGGATGTGCTGACCCCTGCGATTTCCCCAAATGTGGGAAACTCGACTGCGTAATTTGTGGTAGTGGGGGACTGCGTTCGCGCTTTCCCCTGATAAATTTAGTTTAAAAGCAGAACTTTCAGCGTGTTTTTGCTTCGGTAATTTTTTTTTTTTAGTACAGGGTGTTAATAGCGCGGATGTTCTCATTTTGTTAATATAGAGTTTGGGGGCAGTTTTAGTAGCTTTGTTGTGTTTAGAGGAAGATCTATTAGTAATATTCGGAGTTTTGGGAGATTTTGCTTGGGCAGTGTGAGAGCTGAGAGTTGTATGTCGTAGAACGAAGAAATTATTTCGTTTTTGGTAAATTGCATGATAATATTTGTTAGTTTAGCGTTTATTGTTCTTGCAGAATGCTGGCATTACATGAAGAAGAAAACAACCAAGTTTATTTACGGTAGTGAAATGTGCTTGTAGGGGGGATTTAGGGTGAGTTACCCGACTAATTGCAGGAGTTGGCTTGTTGGTTTTTTTTTTTTTTTTAAGTGCTTTAGTAATGTTTAGAACTGTTTTAAGCCCTAGTACTCCGCAGACGGCATTTAAAAAAAGTAGGATGACTGGAGAAGAAAAAAAGGGAGTAAGATTTAATATATTCAGGGAGTGGTTGTTAGCGTGTAATGATTAGCACGGTCAAAGGCCTAATTCTCAGGAATGTGCATGTTCTGTAGCTTTAGGGAAAAAAAAGAAAACGTATGAAACAGAAGTGGGGCTGGGGTTTTAAATTTACCTGTATTATTTTGAACATTTTATGTCAAAATGTAGTCATCATGTATTGGTGTAAATCAATTAAATAAAAAATTTTAAAAGGTTGAAAACATTAAAATGACTATTACTAAAAAATAAAACAAGAAGTATTGGTGAAGATCTGGAAAAATTGGGACACTTTTTCAGTGCTGGTGATAATGTAAATGGTCCAGCCACTATAGCAAACAGTGTCGAGTAAAAAATTATTCACAACCTACCCGAAAGTTGAGAGTTTGTTTTATTCGGCGGGAATTTTTAGGACTTCAAGTTTGGGAGGCAGCATCTCAAGTAACCCTGAGAGGACTGCTCCAAGGAAGTGAGGGGGCCAGCCAGGATATATAGGAGTTTTGCAACAGAGGGTAGATAGTCTGAAGGTCAGAAGATTGTCGTTAATTAAAGAAAACCAGATATCGCAAGGTAAGGAATTTAGCGCTTTTCTGTGTATGGGAAGATGCAAGAGTCTGGGCTCACCGAAATCATTCCTTTGATATGCACCTCAGCTATCTGGGGTCAGTATCCTGTGTTTTCATATCCTGAATTTCCTCAGGGCTCACCCTAGGGAGTGACTGCAGTCTGATGGCTGCTAGATAGCAGGTATTCTCTTCCTTCCTGAGTTCCCTCAGGGCTCACTAGCTCACCGTCGGCGGAGGCTGCAATCACTGACGACTGACATCCTTTGTTTACTGATATGGCAGGCAGTATTCCATTTCTCAACAGTAGGGCCATTCCTCAAAAAATTAATCCAGCAATCCTACTTCTGGGTATATACCCCAAATAATTGAAAACAGGGATTTAAAGAGATATTGGAACACTCATATTCATAGCAGCATTATTCACAATAGCCAAAGGTGGAATCAACCCGTGTCCATCAGTGGATTAATGGATAAACAAAATGGGGTGTATATACCTAGTGGGAAATTATTCAGCCTTAAAAAAGGAAGGATATTCTGAAATATGCTACAACATGGATGAATCTTGAGGACATAGTGAAATACGTGGGTCACAAAAGGACAAATAAGTGTTTCCACTTACGTGAAGCCCCAAGTGTAGTCAAATTCATAGACACAGAAAGTAAATTGGTGGTTGCCAGGGCCTGGGAGGAGGAGAAAATGAAGAGTTAGTATCTAATGGGGTATGGAGTTCCAGTTTGGAAAGATAAAAAAAATTCTGGAGATGGATGGTAGTGATTGTAGTACGACAGTGTGAATATACTCATGCCACTGAACACTTTAAATTTGTTTAAAGTGGTAAATGCTATGTATATTTTTACCACAGTAAAATAAAGAAGGAATAAAGGCAGTGTTACATACAGGCGAACATTCCAGTGTGACAGAGCCTGAAAATGCACATTGGATTTGTCCAGGTGTAAGAAGATATTGGGGGACTTCCCTGGTCGTCCAGTGGTTAAGAGTCCTCCTTCCAATGCAGGGGACGTGGGTTTGATCCCCGGTTGGGGAACTAAGATCCCACATGCCGCGGGGCAACTAAGCCCGCACGGTACAACGAAGAACCCTCACACCACAACTAAGACCCGACGCAGCCAAATAAATAAATAAAATATTTTTTTAAAAAGAAGATATTGGGGGCTTTGGCCAGCAGCCCACTGTCAGGGGTATGGGGGAGAATAACACACTAGCAGACCATTCCAGCTGAATGGATGAATGAAGTGGAGATAGTAACTGTAGACTCCTCTTTCAAGAATATTTTCCACTTTTGAAAAAAATAGATATTTCAATTGGTGATAAGCACTTTTTATTTTTTAAATATTTATTTAAAATATTAAGCTTTTTTCTTTATAATTATTAAAACATCCCATGCCTTTTCTAAACTAAAATAAAACTATATGCATATTCATATGCCATATCTAGCTATTATTAGTGTATTAGTTTGCTAGGACTGCCATAACAAAATACTACAGACTGGATGGATTAAACTACAGAAATTTATTTTCTGAAGGTTCTGGAGGCTAGAAGTCCAAGATCAAGGTGCCGATAGGGTCGGGTTCTTCTGAAGCTTCTCTCCTTGGTTTGCAGATGGCCACTCTCTTGCTGCCTATTCACATGGTTGTTCCTCTGTGCAAGTGCCCCTGGTGTCTCCTTCTTCTTATAAGGACACCAGTTGTATTGGATTATGTCCTCATTCTAACAGACTCATGCGGGCCTCTCACTGTTGTGGCCTCTCCCGTTGCAGAGCACAGGCTCCGGACGTGCAGGCTCAGCAGCCATGGCTCATGGGCCCAGCCGCTCCGTGGCATGTGGGATCTTCCCGGACCGGAGCACGAACCCGTGTCCCCTGCATAGGCAGGCGGACGCTCAACCACTTCGCCACCAGGGAAACCCTAACAGCCTCATTTTAACTTAATCACCTATTTAAAGACTTTATCTATGTAAATCAAATAGAAATATGCTACTCCTTTTTAATGCCTGGAAATAGGGAGGCAGAAAGCGGGGTGGGGTGGGGAATAGAGGTGGGGAAGGAACGTTATAAAAGCTTCAGCTCATATTTAAACCAAACAGTATTTTCTGAGTCACTGTTCTTTGCTTAACAATGTTGTGATTACTAGGATGCTATAGGCACTGACATGGCTAGTAACAAATACAAAGAAAATAAAGTTAAAACACTCAAGTTATTAGCATTTCCACATTTTATCAGTAGATAAATTAAGAGGGGGTTACTTCTCAGTAACCTAAAAGCCTCTTGGCTGGGGAAGACCCACAGAATGTGTCAACCTTTCTGGTATTTGTTTCACTTCACCTCATATCCCACCCTCTGTGTCTCTCCATGGAACACTCTATGCCGCTGATAAGCATGCTTGTTGATTCATGCAAATGGGGCTTCTCTTATCCACTGTCTGTGGAATACCAGCCTGGTGCCACTTGTCTGCCCTGCTAGACCAAGCATTGTGATGACAGTGATCCTATTTTAGGTGACTTACACAGTACCTGTCACCTGTGAGACACATGGTAGGTATACCACAATCACTGGTCAGGTGTGGATGCTACACCTGTGGAAAGTTTAAATTTCTTTGCATGGTTCTTGTGTGCACAGTAGCAGCTAACAACTACTGAGAGCTCCTTGGTGCCAGGCAGAGTTCTAAGCACTTTACAGAGTTCTAAGATTTTATTTAACGTCTCAGCAGCTCTCTGGTTATTATTACCCCCATTTATAGACGAGGAAATTGAGACCCATCAGTTATATAATTTCTCCAAGGTCACACAGTTAGGGAGGTGACAGAGCCAGGACGAGAACTTCAGAGTCTGAACTGGGAACCCAACACACATACTATCTACTTTCCTACATAAATGACTGCATTGTATACTAGCCTTTCAAAGTTAATACCCTCCAGGAATTCCCTGGTGGTCCAATGGTTAGGACTCTGTGCTTTCACTCCCGAGGGTGTGGGTTCAATCCCTGGTCGGGGAACTAAGATCCCGCAAGCCGCAAAAAACAAAACAAAAAAATCCCACAAAGTTAATAGGCACATTCTGCCACCCTTCAAAGCCGACATCGTCTTGCCTGGCTTTCGCAAGTCTCCTGTTGATCTAAGGATTGCCACTCTCAGGCCACTGTAAGACTGGATTCTCATATGCATACCCATTGGTAAGGGGTGTGGGGAGAGAGAGGTGGAGAAATTAACCATTTAAGAGCAAGACATGTCTGCAGCAGATCTGGTTTCCTATATTTTTTTACCCTCAATGCTAATAGTGATCCTGACAGGATTTTAGAACCTATATTACCCATGCTTACTCAATACGTTGATATTGAAGAGGGTGGTTCCTCCAGCTAGTATTGGAAAAGAGCAGAGAGCTATAAGGGAGACTTTTAAGAATAACTCAGGGTCTCTTAAGTGACTGTTGTGTGGCCACAACACTTTTAGCTGATTCAGTCAAATCAGCAACTGCCAGACCAATCCTGTCCTCATTGCCAGACTCTTGAGGAGAATAACGTCTGCCAACCCAGCGAATCCTCTCCACAAAGGTCGAAAGAAAAGAAGTCAACATTTTTATTGAAAAGCCACTAAACCAGACTGTAATGTGCATCACAAGAAATCCACCAAAGAGATTGCAATGACAGTATATAATTCAGCTTGGGCTGCCATAACAAAATACCATAGACTGGGGTGAGGCTTAAATAATGGAAATGTTTCTCAGTTCCGGGAGCTGTAAATCCAAGACCAAGATATTGGCAGCTTTGCTTTCTCCGGAGGCTTCCCCTTGTCTTGCAGCCATCCCTGACGTCTCTAATGAAGGACACCAGTCATACTGAATTACAGCCCCACCTTTATGACCTCATTTAAACTTAATTACCTCCTTAAAGGCTCTGTCTCCAAATACACTCAGATGGGGTTAGGGCCTCAACATATGAATTTGGGGTGGGGGGACACAATTCATCCCATAACAAAAGGAATGTTCCCTGTTATATAAGCAGGCAGATACAACTTATTACATAGATGTTCTCAAGAACTTGCTGTCCTCAATAGGAGGACTTGACAGCACCATTTGCTACACATAGTTCATCCTAAATTCAACTGGTAATTGGAGTGGCCATCTGTGTGCCTTCATCCAAAGAGAAATAAAACTCATATCTCCATGACAAGCAAGTGGTTACGACCTGGAGCCAGCCACCTAAGCTAAACTCCCAGAGGTAGAGGGAGATGGGGCACTACCTTCCTTAATGTTCACATTCCAAAAAGATGGTTTCAAGGCCCTCCAGACAAACATCCTCAGGTTGTAAAACTGGCAAGAGATACATTTAGCTGTTAATAACATTTACATATATATCTCAAACGGAGGGAGAGAGCCAGTATTTGCAAATTTTCTAAGAATGAGTGAGAAATACCTTTCCCTTTTGGCACCAAGGGGAAATTCTTTTTTTCCTTCCCATTTCGTAATCACTTTCACATCACACTTGTCCCAGTGCCGATGAGCTCAGGGGAGGTCTGAACATAAGGGACTTCGGATGGTGAAACGGCCACATTATCACTCGAGGAAAGGTCCATCTCATAAAATACAACCGCAGTCTCTTGTTTCTTCCCGGGCACATGTTAAGCAATCAGGAGACTTTCTCCATACAGCATTCAAGGACGGCCTTACCAATCCGCCAGTGTTGCGTAAGTCCCCATTTCTGGAAGGTAGTCATAAACAGGCGTGCGCCGTCACCCTATGCTTACATCTACTTCAAGTGGGGTGACCCTGTTACAGCGCAAAAAGCCGAGAGTCTGCCTTCTGCTGGTATATTAGACACTCTCGCTACCCTCAAAACCTCCAGGTCAAACAACTAGCAGATAGATCCAACAAAACCGACCATTCCTAACAGTCCCACCTAACAGATCTTCCGAAGCTTCACAACCAGGACACCTGCGACCTCATATCAGCGCCGCCGATTCTTGCTCCCCACAGACGACTTTTTTGCTTTTTCTACTACACTACTTACGTTCACGTTCACCTACAGCCCTGTCTTTTTGATACAAATGTAAAGTCACCGAAGAATCTCCTTGATGAAACACTTTTCCAAAGACAAAAAACAGATCTAGTGCACAGCCGCTGAGTTTAATGTAACCCGGCTGAAATTAGAAACACGCAAACACAAAAAAGAAAAAGGTGTTACAATCTATGCCTTGTAACTTTCGATGTTTCAGAAAGCAACAAAAACAACAGGAACTCAACAACAGTTTTACTACAAAAACAAAAAAAAAACACTTCTTCAGAAACACAAAGCTATATCCTTTCAGGCAAACACGGAGTGTTCTTGTCCTCGCCCTACACCCACGCGCCCGCCCCACTCTACACGCACGGTCACTTCTCTCACGCCGCCTCCGAGCCCTCCGCCGCTGCACGCCCCTCGCCCCGGCTTCGCCCATCCGGAGAATAACCGGCAGCCTCTGCGTATCAACACGCAGGACGCGGAAGCCCAGGCGGAGTGGGACCAGCAGTCTCTACGCCCCTCCTCATCTACATACGCCACGCCCCTAGCGCGACCTTCCCGGCGCCCTGTTCTTCCCCAGCGTTGCGGGGGGGCGTATGCGCGCGGCGACGAATCGAGACCTGGAGGGGGAACCCGGGAAGACGGGAGCTCGCGGCGCGCGGCGCCCCGCAGTTGAAGGGGTGGGTCGGGGCTCGGGTCCGGTCTCGCTTTGCTTTCAGCAAAAAGAAAGTTTCAGCCCATTTTTGCCCTCACCTGTTCGAACTCATCTCCTAGTAATCGAAAACTCAGGAAAGGCCTCTTTGCCGGTTGACGTTAAGCTCTAAAGCCGCCTTAATAAGAAAGCGTGGTAATGTTTCTTCGTGGTGTCTTTCTAAGGAAAAGTGACGAAAGTGCTTCAGGATATGTAGCCTAACCTAGTGGCGCTGCGACGAAAACCCGGCATTCTGTTGCAGAGAGAGAAAACCAGGTGAAAGCTCCCAGCGGTCCTCTCCACCGCAGCCAGGCGGGGGCTCCCGGAGCGCAGTGCTCAGGGTCAGGCGCCCTTGCCCTCCGGCCTCGCCCCCTCCTGCTGCCCCAGCGCGCACACAGGGCGGCCCCCAAAGTGTCCTCAGGTCCTTTCCGATTTGGACTCTGTCAAAGAAAAACACAGGAGACAGTATTGAAAGTGGTGAAAACAGATTTGATTCAGTAAGTACTGAAAAGAGGGGAAAGCGCTGACTGAGCTCCATTCAGAATTGGGCGAGCGGATCTGGGTGTTTTAAAGGGAGAATGAGAGAGAGGGGGCTCAGTAGGGTCAGAAGCGAAAAGCTACAAAGGGTTGGTCAGTATAGACGCAGGTCTTTTGTGTTTGTCAGCGGGCAGTTACTGAAGTTAGGATGGCTCAAGGCACAGAAACTGGGAGACAGAGGCCCTATCCTTCCCGATTACACTTCAAAGGAACGGCTCCCAGTTCTTGAGAGAGACACTTTGGGGTTGTAAGAGAACCATATTCACAACTGTAGGCCCTTTTCAACAAATGCTCTAAGGAGGGGAGGTCAGGCGCCTGTGTCAGGTGTTGAACTTTCTCAGGCAGGCTTGCTTTTTTTGTTGTTGTTTTTAAAAAATATTTATTTATTTAGGCTGCGCCCGGTCTTAGTTGCGGCACGCGTGATCTGTGTGTGTGTGTGTGTTACGCGGGCCTCTCACTGTTGTGGCCTCTCCCGTTGCGGAGCACAGGCTCCGGACGCGCAGGCTCATTGGCCATGGCTCACGGGCCCAGCCGCTCCGCGGCATGTGGGATCTTCCCGGACCGGGACACGAGCCCGCGTCCCCTGCATCGGCAGGCGGATTCTCAACCACTGCGCCACCAGGGGAGCCCCACGCGTGATCTTTTTTAGGTGCAGCATGCGGGCTTCTTAGTTGAGGCACACGGACTCCCAGTTGCGTGGGGCATGCATGCGGGATCTAGTTCCCAGATCAGGGATCGAAGCCCGGCCCCCTGCACTGGACCACCAGGGAAGTCCCTCAGGCAGGCATTTTAATGGGGGAGGAGGTCAAGCCCAGGGACAGGACCTTATGCTACTGGAGGCCAAGCTAGAGTCTGGTCAAGTCTCTTAGCGCAGGAAATGGTTTGGATGGGTTGTTACCTGCGGAGACTTCTGCAGTTCTCCAGTGAAGAAATTCTCTGTTTTGTGATCACGCAAGATAACGCTGCACCTTCCCCCTGGGCAAACCCTGGCTCCTGGCCCCTTCTTGGGTGGGGTTAAAAACTGAGGGTCTTGTAGACCTTTGTAAGGAGTTAAGTCTGAGTGAACCAGGTTTCGAGAAGAGGAGTGGCTTGATCTAAGCACCCACCCCCATCCCGCCCCCCACCCCGCGAAAAGGAAAGAAAATCACTGTGGCTGTAAAGGTGGCAGGGCGAAAGCAGGGAGATCAACAGGAGACTTGCGAAAGCCAGGCAAGACGATGTCGGCTTTGAAGGGTGGCAGAATGTGCCACACCAAAAAAAGCCATTTTGGCCAAAGGATTATTTTGAACTAAAGGCGCTTCAAAAGCACCGGGTGGCTAGGCGGTTGGCAGCCGGCTCCCCGCTGCCCCTCCCTGTGGGTTCCCCTCCCGTTCTGCCAGGCCTCCCCCTCCCCACGGGCGCATCCATTTCGCCAACGCCCCTCCCCTCGCCCTCTTCCCCGCGTTCTGGCCGCGGACCGCCGTGGTCCCCCACCTATAGAAAGGGGAGGGGCGTGGGGAGGGGAAAGGAGGCCACAGTTGAGCGCGGGGGCCCAGGCATCTTGAAAGTCGCCGCCCCGATGCCGGCCACCACCAGGGCCCGGCCGCAGCCACGCCGCAGGACTGCCCCGTCCTCCCGGCCCCACCGGGCGGCGTGGCGGCGCGTGCACCGCTCTCTTCAAAGGGGCTCCCAACCAGCCCTGGGCCTGTCTCACCTCGGGCGTCCCAGTGCCGTGCTCCGGCATTTCCAGAAAAAGTTAAGGGCCCGGGCCTGGCGGCGCGCACCCTTCGATAGCTCAGCTGGTAGAGCGGAGGACTGTAGACCCGACACGTGTGGACATCCTTAGGTCGCTGGTTCGATTCCGGCTCGAAGGAGGTGCCCGTCGCTTTTGCGCCCTCGTGAAGGGCACCCCCCGCCCCCCGGGGCCAAGCCCCGCCCAAGGCCCTGAGGCAGCGCAGCATCCTCTCTCCCCGGCCAGAGGCGGGAAAGCCTTTGGGGGACGCCCGCACAGCCACGTGGGGGCCGTGGCCAGGGAACACGCCTGCGCCTTCCGCCCGCCCGCAGCCCGGTTGCTCCCGCCTTAGCGCGCAGCCCCGCCGGCCCCACCGCGGCCCGCGCCCTCTCCACTTTTATTCACCCACCGCCCCCGCTCTGCTCGACACGCGCACATCCCTGCCCAACAGGTGGGCACGCAGGAGCTGCCCACCAAAAGCCCTGGAGGCCGACAAGCACACAGGCCATCACACGGTCAGGGACAACCACGGCACCCTTCCTGGAAACCCCCTCTCACTCTCGGGCTCAGTCCCCAGCTCTGCCCCCCAAAGGAAGGTCACTGTCTCTGTCTCTCCCAGTCACAGCCTTTCAATCTCCCAACCTCTCTCTCTCTCCTTCCCTGTCTTTCCCATGGTCTATACACGTACAGACCCAGGGAGACAGAGAACCTTCCCAACCGTCTTAATCTATTTGTGGGGCAGAACTGCCACCCCGAGATCTTCCAAGCCACATTCTGCCACCCTCCAAGACGCTGCCAATTGTGTACCTGCGCGGAAGCCGACAGCTGAGCAAAACGCAGCAGGGCTCTCAGTGGGCCTTGACAGTGCCGATGAGAACCTTCCAGGTGTCCTGTCAGTCTGAGGACAGGGCGGGGGAGGGGGGATGGTGTGGCCCCCTGGAAACCTCAGCTTTCATATGCCTTCGCACCTATTCTGGTAGCCGCTGGAGGGGTTGAGTTCCCGCCGAAAGAGCAAAGATCGCTCACACTCTGTACAAGGGTGGGAAAACGCCCGCACCCATTCTTCTGCTACATCTGATGCATATAGATAGATGATAGATGATAGGTAGATAGATAGATAGATAGATAAGATGATAGATAGATAGATAGATAGATAGATAGATAGAAAGGGGGTGGGGCGGGAGAAAGAGAGAGAAAGGAAGATGGACAGCAAAAGCACAGGCAGAGCTCAGAGAGCCCTGAGAGCCAGGGGCAATGGGGGCTGATGGCAGGGAGCAGAAGGGTGGAGGGTGGAGTGGTGGGCAGGTGGGGAGCTGCCATCTTGGAGGGGCGCTCAACTTCACCTCCTTGCACAAACCACTGGCCTGTGGCTTCTGACCAGCTGGCTACATTTATTGGGTCCTTAAGGCTGAATTGGCGGGGCCAAGAGGAAGCTGCTGAGGCCCAAGCAGAGAGCACCCAGGAGGCAATGGGCCGGGCTTTCAGCAAGAAGGAGCGGCTTCACCTTGCGGGCAGAGCCTGGTTGGGGTGGGATGTGTGGGTGCCGGCCGAGAAGAACGCCGCGGGTGGTCCTTGCCCCTCCCTTCCTGTGGGAAGGAAACGCCGGAGACTCACCGAGAGGAGTCACAGCAGAACCCCGATGGGAGCGTGGCTTTCTGAAACCTCGGGGGCCCAGCGCTGCCCTCCCCTGACCCCTGAGCCCACAAGCCCTTTTCCGGTTCTGGTTCTGCCTCTCAAACCGGAGACTGCGTTTCCCCACCCGTCTTCCTCTCCTGGCAAGCTCCTATGGTTGCCCCCGCGCTGCGGTCTCAGCCCTCCTCACGGTCCCACTGCTGACTAAGAAGGGCTGACCTGGAGTCTGTGGAGTCTCCGTGGGCCTGGGAGGCCGTGCCACTGCAGTCTGACAGGTGACCTTCAGGAAGAGTCTATTGCTCTGCAGCTACAGAAAGACCTCAGCCTCAAATGTCACCATCTGCAGAGACCAGCGGATGAGGACCAAAGAGAGAACCTCAGGCCTTCGTTGGATATACACCCCCGACGGGATGTGGAGGTGTGGAACCCTTGGGAACCTGGCTTTGGGGGAGTGGGCGGGGTGTGTGGGTTTGGGTGACCGGCACAGGGGAGCGTGAGTCTCAGCACGGCCAACTCTTCTTGTCTGGGTGTCACAGAGAGTAGCAGGGGACCTCTGAGGCACTGCCCCTCACCCTCCAAGGGGCAGAGGTGCCTGCTGCCCGGTCAGGGAGCGGCGACACACCCAGCTGAGGGAAGGCCACTTTGGTGTGGCTTGCCGGGCCTCTGTGGGACTTTTGCTGGGTGGGTCAGCCGTCTTGGGGGGTGGGCACACACCAGGTGGGATCAGAAACGTTTGTAAGGAGTCCAACCTGGACACCTGTGCCCTCTCCCCCTCCCTCTGGACTCCAGTGCCTCTCCAGGAAGTCCGCAGAACCTTGACCTCTCTCAGGAAGCAGCCACCTCTGCCAAAGGAATCGGGGTAAGGTGGGTGAAGGAGGGGAGCCAAGGCTGGATATCCATGGGCCTTGTGGAGCCCTGGATGTGCTCTCTCCTGAGAAGCCTGATGGTCCTTCTCCATCGCTCCCCAGTAAACCTCACTGCGACAGAAAGTCATTGTGGGCAGGAGGGCCGAGGGGCATATCAGCCCCCAGGGGAGGCGAGGCTCTTAGGTGGGGAAAATACAAGCCTGGAACATGCAACTGTGCCCCAAAGTAAAGGAATGTACAGTGACTGATTCGGTGGCATGTCAAGCACACAAGAGCCAATTCGAAAGGGTTCCCACTGCCAAATCAAGGTAATGATAATAACGGAATATAATCCACTGAGTAAAATAGGTACAGGGCCTAACAGCAATGACACACCAGATTTTGGTCTCTAAGTATCATTCTCCAACAAAAGGAACCAGGGCCAATAAAAGGAACCAGGGTGGGCTTCCCTGGTGGCGCAGTGGTTAAGAATCCGCCTGCCAATGCAGGGGACACGGGTTCGAGCCCTGCCTGGCCCGGGCCCATCCCACATGCCGCGGAGCAACTAAGCCCGGGCGCCACAACTCTGAAGCCCGCGCGCCGTGCTCCGCAATAAGAGAAGCCACTGCAATGAGAAGCCCGCGCAGCGCAACGAAAACCCAACGCAGCCAAAAATAAAAATAAATGAAATAAATTTATTAAAAAAAAAAAAAAAAAAGGAACCAGGGTTCCTCGGAGACCCACTTAACCACTTCTTTGGGTTTTCATCTACATACATGTAAAAATCTGCATGTTTTCCTCCGGTTTAAAGAAAAATTTTTTTTTAAATTAATCGCTCTGCAAGAGCTTTCTCTAGTTGCGGCGACCGGGGGCTAGTCTTCGTTGCGGTGTGCGGGCTTCTCGCTGCGGTGGCTTCTCTTGTTGCAGAGCACGGGCTCTAGGCGCGCGGGCTCAGTTGTTGTGGCTCGTGGGCTCTAGGGCGCAGGCTCAGTAGTTAGTTGCTCCGCGGCATGTGGGATCTGCCCCGGCCAGGGCTCGAACCCGTGTCTCCCGCATTGGCAGGCGGATTCTTAATCACTGCACCCCCAGGGAAGTCCCCCCCCTCCTGTTTTATATCCATTTCGTACTCAGGCCCTGCCAGAGACCCTCAGAGGGTAAAAAGTAAAGTTTTGACTCCCCTACAGCTTGAATCAGCAGAAGCAGTAGATGAAGAGAAGGGGCAGGTATGTGAGAAAAATAAGGTGCTTACACTGGACTTGCATTTTTCCTGCTATCTGTAAAAATGATCACATTCTCCTAAAGTGGTAAGGAGCTGAAAGAGGCTAGGTTGGAGGCTGATGGCGTGGCCTGGTGCGTTCTCTCCCAGGGCTCAGGGACTCTGGGTTTTTGGTTTTGTCCTTAGTAGCTCTCACCCTGGGACTCACGCAAATGGTGTTCAGAGATATTGCTGATGAAGCTGAAGAGGGAGTGTTCTGTGATTTTTCTGTACGAAGGACACAGTATTATTCATTTTACCTGGACTCAGAACTAGAACCTGCTGGGGAAGAGTTTCCCTTTTGTTTTTTGTTTTGAAACCTGAGATCAATAAGTTATATATATATAATATAAATATATGTATGTGTACGCGTGTGTTTATATATGTGTCTGTATGTATTATACCTATCTAGGGTTTTTTGGCTAAGCCCGTCGGCTTGGGGAATCGCAGTTCCCAGGCCAGGGCCTGAACCCAGGGCCGTGGTAGTGAAAGCACGGGGTTCTAACCACGGACAAGGAGGGAATTCCCTCCGTACTTCTTTTTTTCTCCTCATTTTACTTACTAAACTAAGTGACTTACAATACTGTGTTAGCTCCAGCTGTAGTAGAACTTCGGATTGTCTTTCATTATACGTTATTTCAAGATGCTGAATAAAAAAGTTAAACGTTCTACACAGACAACTTTCGTTGTTTTGTATATATAGCATTCCATATTCAATCAACCCCGTACTCTAACTTACCTTTTCTCCACAGCTTTTTTTTCCGTTTCTGTGACTCCACGGCTATCCTGTAAGTCCTGCTGGTGCAAATAACAGTATTTTCGCAGACACTACATTTTTCACAGACGTAGCTTCCCTGTATTTTCCTGTCAGGCAACGCAGACGTTGCTGGGAAACTACCACACAGAACAACGAACTCCTTAGACGATCTAGGCAAAAAAAAAGAAAGTGGGCTCTCCGAGAAACAAAGCAAAGCGCGTTAAAAAGTTCAGCGCACCCAACAACACGGGGGAACTTTTTGCAGCACAGTACTTCTAGATACTGCGACGTTTAGCAAGAACTTAACCGTGCACGGCCAGTAGTGGTGGAACACGTAGAACACGTAATGCACAGCAGCCCAGACTCGACTGTAAACTCCACGTCCACAGCTTTTTCTCTAACTTTTCACCAGTTCGAAATACAGGGGAAAGCGCGAACGCAGTCCCCCACTACCACAAATTATGCAGTCGAGTTTCCCACATTTGGGGAAATCGCAGGGGTCAGCACATCCGGAGTGCAATAGATAAGCCTCGCCCTGGGAAAACCACCTTCGTGATCATGGTGTCTCCCCTGCCAGGTAAGTATGAGTCACTCGCCTCCCCTCGCCCCACACCCTCGCGATCGACCACCTCTTCACGCACGCTCACTTCCCTCTCGCCCTCTCCGCGCCCTCCGCCCCTGCATGCCCCTCGCTCCGGCCTCGCCCACCCCGGGAACAACCTCGAGAGTCCTCGGCTGTCCACACGCAGGACGCGGAAGCCCAGCCGGTGTGGGACCAGCAGCCTCTGCGCGCCTCCCTATCTGCATACGCCACGCCCCTCTCCGGAAGTCCCGCGCCTCCAATCTTTCCCCGAGCCCGCTGAGGACAGCACGGAGAACGCCGGAGGGATCTGCCCAGAGTCTTCGACTTAGAATGAACATTAGGTTCTTGTTTAAAGTTAGATGGAGGGGTTTCACTTTTCGCACCGTCTATGTCTAACCTTTTCCCCGGTGGGAAATCGCTATGTTTGGGGGCAGTTAGCCCTCAGGCGGCTTTCTAGTCTGTTACTTTCTCTTTGGCTTGTGTGGCCTCGAGGAGCATAGGGCAGGTTTCCTTGACCTCCAGGTTTCTCTAGATAGGACCCAGGCGGAGTGGGACCAGCAGCCTCTGTGCGCCTCCTCATCTACACACGCCACGCCCCTGCCGGGACCTTTTCGGTGCCCCGTTCTTTCCCGCGGGAGATACGGACCTACTAATTCCCGACCGAGATACGCCGGTGTCTCCGGAGGGAGGGCGTGGGCGAGCGGCGACGAGTCGGGACCTGGAGGGGGGACCCCGGGAACACAGGAGCTCGCGGCGCCCGGCGCCCTGCAGTTCAGGAGCAGGTCGGAGCTCGGGTGTGGTCTCACCTTCCTTTCAGTGAAAGTGACACGGAACAGAATATGTCAATCGAATGTTAAATAGTAAGATCAGAGTTTCGTCATCAGTTTAACATGAAATTGTTTTAGTCCTCATCCATGATCTTTCGTTCAGATTGTGTAGTAA
Organism: Physeter macrocephalus; assembly: GCF_002837175.3. Lineage (NCBI taxonomy): Eukaryota > Metazoa > Chordata > Mammalia > Artiodactyla > Physeteridae > Physeter > Physeter macrocephalus. The sequence continues at coordinate 117,889,354 of NC_041224.1, read as the reverse complement.
TCGAATCTTGCAACAGCAAAGAAAAACCAACAGAGACTATCAGGGCAAAGCGTTCCTGCAAGGGGTAGATGTGTGGGCCGGGAACGGGTGTTGAATGGTTTCCGAAAATCGAATGCACGGAAATGTCACGTTTTCGTCCTGAGGGACTAGGCTGCCTCTTTCAGCCGCCTGGATTTGTCTTTTCCGCTTCCATACGTGAAGATTCTTTCTCGAGATCAAGTGGATCCTCCCCAGACGTGAACAAAATGGTTCAACTATTGTGTGTCGACTTCCAGTGGACCTTGGGCTGCATTATACTACTGTGGTCGGTGCTACGGAGCAAAGCGAGGCTAGACACAGGACTGGAGACTATAGGGTCAGGGAAGGTTTCCTGAGGTCCTAACTGCTAAAAGATCAGAGGAAACGTATTGTAGCACCCTTTTTTCTTTTTTGGCTGCGCCGTGGGGCATGCGGGATCTTAGTTGCCCAACCAGGGATGGAGCCCACGCCCAGCTGCAGTGGAGGCGGGGAGGCTTAACCACACCACTGGACCGCCAGGGAAGTCCCAAGCACCCTTTTTTGATTACTGGGGCAAAAAAAAAGAAAGTGGGCTCTCCGAGAAACAAAGCAAAGCGCGTTAAAAAGTTCAGCGCACCCAACAACACGGGGGAACTTTTTGCAGCACAGTACTTCTAGATACTGCGACGTTTAGCAAGAACTTAACCGTGCACGGCCA
>NC_041224.1:117887154-117887658 GCF_002837175.3 Physeter macrocephalus | reverse complement strand
AGTTTCTGCTGTATAACGAAGTGAATCAGCTATACATATACATATATCCCCGTATCTCCTCCCTCTTGCGTCTCCCTCCCCCCCTCCCTCCCTCCCTATCCCACCCCTCTAGGTGGACACAAAGCACCGAGCTGATCTCCCCGTGCGATGCGGCTGCTTCCCACTAGCTATCTATTTTACTTTTGGTGGTGTATATATGTCCATGCCACTCTCTCACTTCGTCCCAGCTTACCCTCCCCCTCCCCGTGTCCTCAAGTCCAGTGTCTACGTCTGCGTCTTTATTCCTGGGCCCCCTTTTTTTTTTTTTTTTTAAACTTTGTGTCCCCACTTGGGGGGATTTAGTGAGGAGTTTTTGCGGTACGCGGGCCTCTCACTGTTGTGGCCTCTCCCGCTGCAGAGCACAGGCTCCGGACGCACAGGCCCAGCGGCTCCGCGGCATGCGGGATCCTCGGACCGGGGCACGAACCCGCGTCCCCTGCATCGCCAGGCGGACTCTCAACCACT
>NC_041224.1:117881221-117886654 GCF_002837175.3 Physeter macrocephalus | reverse complement strand
GGATGTGTGAAAAATTGTGTACCTTTTTGCTCTGAACTTGCTATTTTTTAGCACATTTGTTAATCCTCACAACACCCCTGTGAGGTAGGTCAATATGTCTTTTATGGTAGAGAGGTTGAGTGAACCTTGTCATTTCCATTGAGAAATCACCATGTTTGGGGGTAGTTAGCCCTCAGGCGGGTTTCTAGTTTGTTACTTTCTCTTCGGCTTGTGTGGCCTCGAGGAGCCTAGGGCAGGTTTCCTTGACCTCCTGGTTTCTCTAGATGTACGCCACGTCCTCTGTGGTGGATGTGGGACCTTCTAATTCCCAGCGGAGACACGTCGCCGTGGTCCGGGGGGCGTGGGTGTGCGGCGAAGAGTCGGGACCTGGAGGGGCGATGGGGACGGCTGGAGTTCGGGGCGCCTGGTGCCAGGCATTTGAGGGTGTGAGTCGGGGCTCGGGTCTGGTCTCACCTTCTGGTTTTGGTTTCGCAGCCCGACCGAACTCATCCCCACTGGGCATGGTTATTATAAGGACCTTTCCCTCCTCCCCATCCCCATTATGCATTTACGTAGTAAGATTTCCCCAATCAACTTAAAAGCGATCGTTTTGTTCGCAGCGTCCTCTTGAGTTAGCGTCTCATCAACTACTTCAACACATGAACTGCTTCAAAACACACAACTAAACCTGGTGAAACCTAAAGGAAAAAAGTCAAGATTTTAACACTGAAGTAAACAGGGCAAAGTATTACTACAAACTTCTACCACTTTGTAAATTGTGCAGTGCTGGAGTTAAGTATATAATACCGGCAAACACAAAAGTTTTTTATTTTATTTTGGCCGTGCCGCGTGGCTTATGGTATCTCAGTTCCCCGACCAGGGACTGAACCCTGGGTCAGGCAGTGAAAGCCTGACTCCACTAGGCCACCAGGGAACTCCCTCACAAAGTATTTTAAAACACTTGAAACATTTAAAACACTTAAAATTTGTTTAAAATAGTCGTTTATGTTTAATAGTCGATTCACGAGTTCTGAAATAGTCCATTTAATCTATTGAACTCTCCTTTTGTTTTTAGACGGTGAGACAAACACACTTTTGTTTATTTTTTTGTGCCGTGCCAGGCATCTTGCAGGATCTTAGCTCCCTGACCAGAGATTGAACCTGGGCCCCCTGCAGTGGAAGCGCAGAGTCCTGACAACCGGACCACCAGGGAATTCCAAACACAATTTTTAAGACTGTAAACTGAGACCTTTTATATCCCAGCTACTCTGCCGATTGAGAGGTGTATCTACCCCTCTCCTGGAATCTGGACTTAGTGACTAGGCTGACCAACAGCATGAGGCCAAAGTAATGTTCGGGGGATTCTGAGGTTAGGTCAGCAGAAGGCTTGCAGCTTCCTTCTGGGCCTCTGAGGACCCTGTGTGGGAGACCTGAGCTGTGAGTGAGAAGGCTGACAACTCTGGGGCTGCCATGTTGTGAGGAAGCTGCTGGTTTACAAACTGACTCCCCTCCCTCACTAAGGAGAGAGTAAAGAGGCAGGCTACTCTAAATTTGTAGATGGCAGGTTTAAGAGTCAAGGGAACTTACTAGGATTGTCTTGGGCGCTGAAAGAGTAGAAGATCTCTATCCCTGCCAGCCATTTCTTTTTTTTTTTAAAGGTCTCTTTTTTAAAAAAAAAATTATTTTGGTTGCACTGGGTCTTAGTTGCAGTAGGTGGGCTCCTTAGTTGCGGCTCGCTGGCTCCTTAGTTGCGGCATGCATGTGGAATCTAGTTCCCTGACCACGGATCGAACCTGGGCCCCCTGCATTGGGAGCGCAGAGTCTTATCCACTGTGCCACCAGGGAAGTCCCCCAGCCAATTCTTAAAAGTTTATACAGAAGCCTTAACTGGGTTGTCAGATATACTGTCCAGATGGTCTCAACAACACCCTACTCCCTCAAGGCTTCATCATTTGGACAGTTCCCACTGTCTGAACAGGGGAGGAACAAGAGGGGAACAGGAGGCAGAGTGTACATTGCAAGGATAGGGGAGCAGGTGAGGAAACTTGATTGCCTGAGTCCAGCTCAAAGATCAACCAGTGGTCACAGCCCACCAATCATCTCCTTCAACAGAAGCCCAAGGCTTTGTGGAGAACGATGCATGGAAAAGAGACATGCTCAGGTTTTAGTCCCAAACCGAGACCCTAGACATTGGGGATCAGAGTAATGCCTTTCAAAATTGCAGATTTGGGTAAAAATAGATGAGTGTTTTTGTTTTAAAGCTCTTAAGTTTTGGAGTGATGTTTTTGTGCAGCAATAGAGAAATGGAAGAGGGAGACAGAAGTAAGCAAACAAGTAACATGAAGTTGAAGGGGGAAAAGTGGATTTAGGGATAGAGAAGATGGGATGGAGAGAAGAGGGTGGGGTTGAGGGCTTACAGTTTTTGAAAAGGGACTCAGGGAAAGCCTCTGTTTCAGTTTGCTACATACTCGTGGTTTTCTTTGCTTGCTCGTCATTAGCATATGTAACCCCCAAACAGCCACCAAAAATGGCAGGCTCAGCCCCTGAGTTTACTTGTTCTGTTACCAGTTGTAGGATTACAGCCAACTCCTTAGAATCTCTAATGCTTTTTCTTTTTTAAATAAATTCATTTATTTATTTGTTTATATTTTTGGCTGCATTGGGTCTTTGTTGCTGCGCCGGCTTTCTCTAGTTGAGGCGAGCAGGAGCTACTCTTCATTGCAGTGAGCGGGCCTCTCATTGCGGTGGCTTATCTTGTTGCTGAGCACGGGCTCTAGGCACGTGGGCTTCAGTAGTTGTGGCTCGCGGGCTCTAGAGCTCAGGCTCAGTAGTTGTGGTCCACAGGCTTAGTTCTCCGCGGCATGTGGGATCCTCCCGGACCAGGGCTCGAACCCGTGTCCCCTGCATTGGCAAGCGGATTCTTAACCTCTGCACCACCAGGGAAGTCCCAGAATCTCCAATTCTTAATTTTAAGTTTATGGGAGTAAATAAGTAATGACTCAACTTTTGTGGATCAGAATGAATATGGATGTAAGGGCACATCCTTGAGGAGGGCCACAGTTCTCAGAAAAGGAAAAATGGGCTCCCCAACAGGTGTCTCCTTCACATCACTGTGACTCATGGGAGAGTATTGTACCTCGAAAAAGAGTTGGGTGGAACAATAGTTGAAAACCACGGAAGGGAGTTCCCTGGCGGTCCAGTGGTTAGGACTCCGCGCTTTCCCTGCTATGGGCCTGGGTTCGATCCCTGGTCAGGGAACTAAGATTCCACAAGCCAAAGGGCATGGCCAAAACAACATACATATATACACACACACGCATACATATATATATATAAAACTTACTGATCTCCCCGCCACCTCCCCCTCCTCCTCCCCTGCCCCTCCTCCCTGCCCCTTCTCCCGGCCCCTCCCCCGCTTCCTCCTCCAGCCCCTCGCTTGGAAGATCTGCGCAGGCGCGCAGTGAGGGCGCGGACGTGCGGGCGGAAGTGGTGCTGGAGCGCTTTAGGAAAGGGACCTGCGGAGAAAGCAGGTACTCTGCCGACGCCTGTGGACGGTATCGGAGGGGGCAGGCCGCCATGAACCGCCTCCAAGATGACTATGACCCCTACGCAGTTGAAGAGCCTAGTGACGAGGAGCCGGCTTTGAGCAGGTAGGCCCCTACCCTGCCCCGGTCCCCGAGGCTTCGGGCCGAGGCCAGGCCTCAGCCTCCCCCTCTCGCTGCGCTTGCCGGACCCGTGCGGATCCTCTGTCCAGCGGTTCGGACCCCTATCGCGCTCCGCTGTCGCCTGTGGGACGCCGAGGCGGGTCTGGTTAGGTCGCGTAGCCACGGGGGAGGCGGGACCGACACTGGCGCGGGGAAGGGGCTCATTCTGGAATTACGCGTAAGATTCAAAAACCGTGAAATCGAATCCTGCTTCTGCAGCTACTAGCACTGTGACCGAAGGCAAGTCCTCTGTCGTCGGTTTCTCATCTATAAAAAGGAAGTATAATAAGTATATCATGAGTATGTTGTGAGGCACATGGGACTTACTGTGAAGTGACCATAATGAAGGCTAAACTGCAGTAAACAGAAATAAGGGGGTATTTAACTTTTTTTTTTGACCACCTATTGTATACTTGCTGTGGGCTACAGAGGTCAGTCATAAGATTTTTGTCTTTGACAGGTTTAACGGTAAAGTAGGGGACATAAGATATATATATCTCGGAAGATATATGTCTCGGAAGTAAACGTGTATCTCAGAAGACCCCTGTAGAAAAAGATGACGTGGGATAGTCATAGATGAAGTTCTATGGGAATTTCCAGAAGGGAGGGATTAATCCTATCTGGAGGAAAATTGCAGTTAAGTTGACAAGAGTTTTCCAGGAAAATTTAGCCATTTTTTAAGCTGTCAGCAGATCCTGTTCATAAACTTTAAAACATTCTGTCCAACTAAGCTTTCAGTGAAACTGTCCTTCTTTCAGTCACAGTGTTTCCTTATATTATCCTGAGGAGAGGTTATAGGCATGGGAGATCACACTGCTCCGAAGATTTCTGTTGTGGGGAGTGAGGATGGATTCCAAGATTCCCTTATGAAGAATTTCAATTAATGGGTCCAGTTTGTGAAAGTAGGCCTCAATTAGTAATTTGATTGGATTCAGTCTTTCCTGAACTTGAGCTATTCTGCCATTACCATCCCCGTATTCACCCCTCTTATTATTTATTTAATCTTTTTCTTTAAGTTAATTCACATTTTTATAGTTAAATGTCTTTTTATTGGCCTCGCGGTCTGCAGGATCTTAGTTCCCCGGCCAGGGATCGAACCTGGGCCCTCAGCAGTGGAAGCACGGAGTCCTAACTACTGGACCACCAGGGAATTCCCATGTAGTTAAATGTCTTTAAAGAGGCTTTATATTCCTGTGACAGTTGCCACTGGTAAGGTAACGATAAAAATAAATACTTTGAAAACAAAACAGTTATTAGGCAGTATTGCCTGCTCAAGGCTCTGAATTGAATGCTCATTTTAAAAAGGGAGATTGTGTTAGAGAGGTGTTTAAGAGGTGTCTCTCAGGATTTGATTTTACCATACCTAGAAGCGAATCTTTTATAGCGTAGTACTGTTTCATGGAAGCTGGCAGAACACATGTCTTCTGAGTTGGAGACACCTGACAGCAGAGCATACAGCATGAGCATCATGTTTGTGTTGGTTGCTCTTACTTCCCAACTCCTGTAGGGGTTACATGGAGAGGCCCAGATGGGTGCTACACATTCATTGGGTTCGTACCATGGCTGAGGACCACTTGAGCTTGGAGAATCCACCTCTTTTACAGCAGGCAGTAAATATGCCACTAGATGCCAGTACCCCTCCTCCCACCTCCCAGCTGTGATAATCAAAAATGTCTCTAGGGCTTCTCTGGTGGCACAGTGGTTGTGAGTCCGCCTGCCGATGCAGGGGACACGGGTTCGTGCACCGGTC
>NC_041224.1:117843353-117881145 GCF_002837175.3 Physeter macrocephalus | reverse complement strand
CGCTGAGCCTGGGCGGCCAGAGCCGGGGCCCTGCAATGGGAGAGGCCACGACAGTGAGAGGCCCGCGTACCGCAAAAAAAAAAAAAAAAAAATGTCTCTAGCTATGCCAAATGTTCCCTGGGGGGCAAAATTGCCCCCCAGTTGAAGAGTACTGGAATAGTTCAAGGGTAATAGTGAGAGGTAAGGCTGAAAAGATAGGTTGAAACCAGATTGTGGAAGGTTCTTTTGAGTGCTGTACTTAGAGTTTTGGTCATGGATGATTTTCTTATGGATTTGGGTAGTGATGTGATGAGAGTTCTTTAGGAATAACATTCTGGCAGCAGGGTTAAGGGTGGAATGAAGCAGAAGAGTTTTGAGACCTGGAGATCCTTAGGCCATGGTGGTACAGGCAGAGTTAAGAGGACCTGAGTGAATATAGTGGTAATGGAGAAAGGGAACATGCTGGTCAGGATGAGGAATGTCAGATGGGGAATTTTCTTGGAAGTAGAATCTGGATAAGGCCTCTATCATTAGCAAAATTGATTGGTGTGAATTGTATTTTTCTTATTTATCTTCTGCTTGAGGCTCACAAGCATTGTTGTAGAAGAGAAAAATAGAGAAGCAAAACCCAGGAATAGTCTGTAACCGTTCATCAGATCATGAGTGATTGAACATTATGTGTGTACTATTGATTATAGTAGAAAAGTCTTAGGCATTTCATCTTGATAACATTTCATTCCTTCTGATATCTCGTTTAATTCTGTCATACTGTTATTGATGGAGAAACCCAGGCACAAAAGGCCAAGGAAATTGGCAGAAATTGAGAATTTGGAATATAATTTAGCCCTCTCTCTCTTTTTAGTTCTCTGTAGCACTATGCCTTTTAAACTTGTAATATTTACTTACTGTCTGTTACATTTTTTGTGGATGTATTAGCTATCTATTTGTTACATATATTAAGTTTTATTTAAGTATCCAGAGTTTAAAACAAACTCCCAGTTCTGTGAGGTAAATTTTTCATTGCTGATGGAATTATGAATTGGTGCAGTACTCTTGGAAAGCAGTGTGATAATTCTAGAAGTCAGAAAGATGTTTGCATCTAATTTTAGACATTTAACCTAAGGAAATCAACAGAAACAAAATTATATATACAGAGATATTCATTGTAGTGTTTAATAGCGAAGAGCTATGACTGTACAGCATCTGCAAGAGGAAATGTTATGCAGACATTAAAAAATATATTTGGAAATATGCAGAGATGGTTGAACTATCAAGTGAGAAGAGCTGTATGTAATGATAGCTGAATCAAATGCAACCTTATAAAACTTAAATTTGTTGGGCAGTGAGATGATAGGCATTTGAAGTTATTTTAATTCTTTAATATTTATATTCTTTATGATTTAAATGTGTTCTAGTTCTGAAGATGAGGTGGATGTGCTTTTACATGGAACTCCCGACCAAAAACGAAAACTTATCAGAGAATGTCTTACTGGAGAAAGTGAATCCTCTAGTGAAGATGAATTTGAAAAAGAAATGGAAGCTGAATTAAATTCCACCATAAAAACAATGGAGGACAAGTTATCTTCTCTAGAAACAGGTAAACTTTTAGTTAGGTTTTCGTATAGATATTTTTCTAAGTTCCATAATGTCAGGGACCCTTATTTGTGCTCTGTTATGCCCCCAGCACTTTCAGTAGGTGCTCAGTAAATACTTATTGAATGAATGAATAAATGTGCTTGGCAACCTGAGCGTAGTTTTCTTTCATTGCTAGTGAAGAAGTTTCCTGTGTTGCTGGAAAGAGACTGTTTAGCATTGTTTACTTGTATGATTTCCTTTTGTAATTTTCACCTCAGGAGAAAAGAAAAAAAGACACACTAGCTTATAGAAGTATATTTAAGGTTATATAGCACTGATATAGCAGATTGAATGATGTGTCAACACAAATTCCTGTCTCATTTTAGTAAGTAATGAAACATACTTCATTTTGATACTTGGTTTCTATGTAAAATATATCTGACTCGAAAACTTGTTTGTGAAGGTAGGACTCCTCAGAATTGGTTTCCATGTTGTTATGCTATATATTAAGTGTTAAGAATTGAACGCATATGTAATAATGATAAAAGCAAAAGCAGTTGTTAATTAAGAGAAAGAATTAGGGATGCAGGCATATGATGGCATAAGTATAGGTGATGTCATGGCACTAGGCACAGCTGAGGAGAGGAAGAATGTGTCCTTGACTCATTCTGCCTGACTCTTTGTAGGGCTCTTATCCTCTTTCTTCTAAAGTTCCTTAAAACAAGATGTTTATTCTCTGTTCTCCACAGTATACTGCATGGCTGAAAGGTAGAGATATATATGTCGGCAATGTGAAAATATGGCTATTTTATTTAATTAGATGTGCTTTTATCATTATTTATATATGCGTTCAGTCTCTTTGTGGGAGGGGAGAGAGAATAATTTTCTCATGATATGAAACAGTTATTCAAGGAGGGGAAGTTCTCTGTAATTGCATAGGGCACAGAAATCCAGTAAGTCATTGATGTGAAAGTATTTTTCCACCCAAATGAAACTGGGAATGAGTTGATATCACTTTGAAGTGATGGAAGAATATATGGAGTTTTTTTCCTTGCCAATCCAGTATGGTTCAGTTTCTAAACTTCCCTTATGGTTTGACTAGGGTCTTCCTCAGGAAATGGGAAAGTTGGAACAGCTCCGACAAAGTACTATGACGATATATATTTTGATTCTGATTCTGAGGATGAAGACAAAGCAGGTAAGCAACATGTTTACCAGGTTTAGCAGTTATATTTTATGAAGGAAGGTTTACCTAGCAATTATTTGATATTAGATTTTCCCTTTGAGTTTCATCTTTTAAGAAATTGCAGGCAGTTGATGTGAAAACAAAAGCAGGATTGCACATAAGAACAGATGGGAACGCACCTGAGGACAGGGACTGAGGGTGGTGCTGCAGAGGCACGTCTGGGGAGAGGAAGAGTGTGTCCTGACTCAGTACCTCTTTCCTCAGGGCTCTTGGTCCCCTCTTCCTTCAGGTTCTTTAGCACAGCAACATTTGCTTTCACAACTGCAGATAGTTTCTAGATTTTACTCTCTTGCAGAATTTTCCCTAACTTATTGCTTTTTTTAAATCAACCTCTCTGTTCTTTGGAATTGATTTTGTATAAATTTGAGCACAGTTGAACACAATGACAAGAGCTAAAACTAACTTAATTATCAGTAATTATGGTGGAATACACAAATAACAAATTTATATGGTGAACAATTTTATATTTTTATATGTTGTTACATTAACATTGACCTGCCCAAGAAGGTCTAGTGTATGTGGATGATCATAGTTTTTTTTTTCATTCATTTTTGTTCTGATTTCAGTAGCATTTTATGTATGAGAACTTACGGAGAATTTAAGACGTCAAAAATAGTTTCTAGGGACTCCCCTGGTGGTCCAGTGGTTGGACTCTGCACTTCCACTGCCAGGGCCCAGGTTCGATCCCTGGTCAGGGAACTAAGATCCCACAAGCTGTGCAGCATGGCCAAAAAAAAAAAGTTTCTATTCTTGACTTACTTTGAGTGGCCTTTTTGAGACTCTGATGTCTCATTATTTGAATTCAGTTCTGAACTTTATTTGGAGGAATAGTTTAAAATATTTTTTTAGAAAAATATAACTAGAAAAAATATGTACCTTAGGAAACAGGTTTCTTCATTTTGTATAAAAGAGGTGTGGATTTTAAACATGATACTTAGCCATATTGTTAACATTTTCAAAACTAGCACAGGTGACCAAGAAAAAGAAGAAGAAGAAACACAGAATTCCAACAAATGATGAATTACTATATGATCCTGAAAAAGATGACAGAGATCAGGCCTGGGTTGATGCACAGAGAAGAGGGTAAGAACTTAAATTTAAAATTAGAATCTTTAGGAAAAATGATTAAAAGATGATTTTTGCTATATTCACATTTTGAGTATATGTGTATATGTTTATACAGACATGCATAAAGTTTGCGAAAAAACTGCTGAATAGTTTATTTTAAAAATGAAAAGCAAATTTCAGTCAGACCATTGGTTTTTTATTTATTTTTAAAAATATTTATTTACATATTTATAATTGAAGTATAGGTGATTTACAGTGTTGTGCTAATTTCTGCTGTACAGCATAGTGACTCAGTTATACACATACATACGTTCTTTAGGCCATTGGTTTTTTAAAAACTGTTGTTGAATTCAGAATGCTATAGCTAGTCAGTCTCTCCCTTTAAGAAACAAAACTGACTTTTTTCAAATAAACAATTTAAAATTATTTGGAGATTAAGAGTTCGGGCTTCCCTGGTGGCGCAGTGGTTGCGCGTCCGCCTGCCGATGCGGGGGAACCGGGTTCGCGCCCCGGTCTGGGGGGATCCCACATGCCGCGGAGCGGCTGGGCCCGTGGGCCGTGGCCGCTGGGCCTGCGCGTCTGGAGCCTGTGCTCCGCGACGGGAGAGGCCACAGCAGTGGGAGGCCCGCGTACCGCAAAAAAAAAAAAAAAAAAAAAAAAAAAAAAAGAGTTTATGTGGGGAATTCCCTGGCGGTCCAGTGGTTAGGACTCTGTGCTTCCATTGCACGGGTTCAATTCCTGGTTGGGGAACTAAGATCCTGCATGCTGTGGTACTGCCAAAAAAAAAAAAAAAAGAGTTTCTGTGGATAAACAGTGGATGTTATGTTTTCTACTTGAATGCTTGAATTGTTGTTTTTAACTATTTACAAATTTGATTTTTTTTTAATTTTTAAATTTTTTTAATAGATCTTTATTAGAGTATAATTGCTTTACAATGTTGTGTTAGTTTCTGCTGTATAACAAAGTGAATCAGCTATATGTATGCACATATCCCCATATCCCCTCCCTCTTGCGTCTCCCTCCCACCCTCCTTATCCCACCCCTCTAGGTAGACACAAAGCACCGAGCTAATCTCCCTGTGCTATGCAGCAGCTTCCCACTAGCTATTTTACATTTGGTAGTGTATATATGTCAATGTTACTCTCACTTTGCCCCAGCTTCCTCCCGCCATGTCCTCAAGTTCATTCTCTATGTCTACGTCTTTATTCCTGCCCTGCCACTAGGTTCATCAGTACCTTTTTTAAAAAAAAAAAATAAATTAATTAATTTATGGCTGCGTTGGTTCTTCGTTGCTGCACGCAGGCTTCCTCTAGTTGCGGCGAGCAGGGGCTACTCTTCGTTGTGGTGCGCAGGCTTCTCATTGCAGTGGCTTCTCTTGTTGTGGAGCACGGACTCTAGGTGCACAGGCTTCAGTAGTTGTGGCACGTGGGCTCAGTAGTTGTGGCTGGCGGGCTCTAGAGCGCAGGCTCAGTAGTTGTGGCGCATGGGCTTAGCTGCTCTGCGGCATGTGGGATCTTCCCGGACCAGGGCTTGAACCCATGTCCCGTGCATTGGCAGGCGGATTCTTAACCACTGTGCCACCAGGGAAGTCCCCATTTTTTATTTTTTTTTTTAGATTCCATATATATGCGTTAGCATACGGTATACAAATTTAATTTTTTAAAGTTGAGGTAAAATTCACATGACGTAATGTTAACCATTTTAAAGCAAACAATTTAGTGGTATTTAGTATATTCACAGTGTTGTGCAACCACTATCTATATTTATTTCAAACCATTTTCATCATCCTAAGAGGAAACTCCATACTCATTTTCAAATTTGATTTGATAAAGGCTGATTTATCATAAAAGTGAAAGCTGGGCAACTTACCACTATTTTTCCCTAACCTAGCGGTGCTTCAGAATCACCTGGTGATAATGAAATGCAAACCCTTGAGTCCTACTCTAGGAGGTTTTGATTCCGCTAGGGTGGGGCCCAGGAATCTGTACTTGTCAAGCCCAGAGGGCTTGTGATGTTATGTGGGTCTTTGTGCACCACCCTTTAGCTTCCACCCTCCCACTTTGTCCTTTTTTCCTCTTCTAGTTTCACCCGTGCACCACTTCCTCCAACTGCCCCTTGCATTTATGTGATGAATATTTTTCACCCTCACAGTGTGAAATGAACGTTTTTAAGTGCTATGAGTGCTATTGAAATAATTAAGGAGCTTACTGTCTAGCTCCTTATTCTGGTAACAGAATTTGTCATGGAAGTAAGATGGAATGTATTTTCATTCTTATATAATCTTGAGAAGAAATAACATCTTATTGACTTATTCACATTCCTGTGTCAAGCAGTAGTTGCCTTTTAAGACCACAGAAACCAGCTTCAAATAATGAATTCACTACATTTTAAGCACCACAAGGACAGTGATCATACCTGTCATGTTCAGTGCTGTATGCCAAGCATCTTGCACACTGCTGTATGGGTACTTAGCACCTATTGAATGAATGATTAAGTTATTTTCTTGGGGTTTGGGTTTTGAAATTTGCTAAGCATTGGAGGTAATTAACAACAATTATGAAATATATACCACATGGTCTCAGTATTTTTCCCCACAAATATTTAAAGAGTTTAGGAAGTAATGCCAAATGATTTGCATTTTGCTGTTCAATTTTTAGGTGTTTTCCATAAGCCCCTTTTAAGAATATATACTTTTATACTTTAGTGTCTTCATAAGCAGATTCATGCTTTATTCTTTCAATCAGAAAATCTCTGTTGAGAATTTACTATATGCCAGACAGTGTTCTAGACTCTTGAAATACAACAGGGAATAAAACAGACCAAAATTCTTAGGCACTTAGAGCTTACAACCCTTGCTTTTTTTTAAAATAACTTTTATTGAAATATAGTTGATTTACAATGTTGTGGGTGTTTTTTGTTTTTTTGGCTGCATTGGGTCTTTCTGGTGCGCAGGGGCTGCTTATTGTGGTGGCTTCTCTTGTTGTGGAGCACGGGCTCTAGGCACCAGCTTCAGTAGTTGTGGCACGCGGGCTCAGTGGTTATGACTCACGGGCTGTAGAGCACAGGCTCAGTAGTTGTGGCTCATGGGCTTAGTTGCTCCGCGGCATGTGGGATCTTGCCCGGCCAGGCGGATTCTTAACCACTGCACCACCAGGGGAGTCCACAACCCTTGCTTTTTTTTTTTCCGGTACGCGGGCCTCTCACTGTTGTGGCCTCCCGTTGCGGAGCACAGGCTCCGGACGGGCAGGCTCAGTGGCCATGGCTCATGGGCCCAGCCGCTCTGCGGCATGTGGGATCTCCCCGGACCGGGGCACAAACCTGTGTCCCCGGCATCGGCAGGCGGATTCTCAACCACTGCGCCACCAGGGAAGCCCAACCCTTGCTTTTTAAATGTAGCTTTATTGTGTTTTTTTTTTTTTTTTTTTTAATTAGACTCAGTGGCCATGGCTCATGGGCCCAGCCGCTCTGCGGCATGTGGGATCTCCCCGGACCGGGGCACAAACCTGTGTCCCCGGCATCGGCAGGCGGATTCTCAACCACTGCGCCACCGGGGAAGCCCAACCCTTGCTTTTTAAATGTAGCTTTATTGTGTTTTTTTTTTTATTTTTTTATTAGACTATTTTTTAGAATAGTTTTTTTTTTTGTTTAGAAAAGCCAGCATAAGGCACTTTCATTGCAATAATAAAACTTGAAACTCATATGTAGTGCTGGGGGTAGCGGTAGGGGTGGAGGAGTAGGCAGCAATTTCTCTCACCAAATCACTACACAGGACAGCAAAGGGGTGAGAGGGGGTGAAGGAGAAGCCAGCAAACTCTGAGATCAGCACGGGGAGCTGAGCATCAAAAAACAGGAGATGCTGAAGCTGTGATGACCAGCTTCATTTTCTTAAGACAACACTCAGGGATTTGTCATGATGGCTGGCCTTTCATGGGTGTTAAGTGTCTACAAACAGCACCTTCAATTTAACTTTCGACTGAAATTCTTAAAATTTAGGAAGTGGAGCTTGGATAGCTATGAGATTACAAAAGTCCTAAATATCCATTAGAAAAACCCGAGGATGGAAAAAAAAAAAAAAATCCAGGCCATGAGGAAGGCTTCAGAGATCCCTGCTGGCCCAGGGATAGATACCTGTAGCGTCCAACATCTCAGTGAAAACAATCTGCTTTCAAAAGGCAGAGGGTTGGGCTTCCCTGGTGGTGCAGTGGTTGAGAGTCCGCCTGCCAAGGCAGGGGACATGGGTTCGTGCCCCGGTCCAGGAGGATCCCACATGCCGCGGAGCGGCTGGGCCCGTGAGCCATGGCCGCTGAGCCTGTGCGTCCGGAGCCTGTGCTCCGCAACGGGCCAGGCCACAACAGTGAGAGGCCTGCATACCGCAAAAAAAAAAAAAAAAGGCAGAGGGTTAAGGGGAGGTAGGGGTGGGACAGTGGAGGCAAAGGCTCTCCCCTTCCCACTTTAGTTTTGGGTAGGGCTTTTAATTCATCCCTAAGACGTCGCCTAACTTGGAGAATAATTTCGCCCTCAAAAGCACCTCAAATCTGCTATGGCTTTGCAGTTGCAACAGCAAGAATGTTTAATATATAGTACGTAAAACTTTCATCCAAAAAAATATAAAATAAAATATAGATTCTTGCCCCCCTCCAACAATTCCTATTCTAAAGTTAACCCATTACTTGTGCTGTTAATACTTGAATAATACATACCTGGAAACCTAGATCCAAAGGACTGACACTCAGCTTTCACCCCCAAATGAAAACAAACTAAAATGGGTAACTTGAGGCATATAGTTCAGGTCAACACACATACAAGGAGAAAGGGGAAGAGCAAAGCCGGTGACAACACATTCAGTCAGGGAAGATATTTATACAGAGTGTAGTGGAACATCAGGAAAAGCTCTGTACGGACTCGCTGTGCTCATCTGGAGGCACCAGATCCTTCCATGGCACATCCAAGAATGGGGAGCTCAGGGAGGAGGCCATTCCTGACATTCCAGTTTTAGAAGCTCCATGTCAAAGATGAGAGTGGCATTAGGTGGGGTGATGCCTGGGTGCCCAGTGGCACCGTAGGCATAGTCTGGGGAGATAGCTTGGCTCTCTGACCCACGCTTATCTGGGCAATCCCTTCTTCCCAGCCTCGGATCACTTCCTGCTTGCCCAGCACAAACTTAAAGGGCTTGTTTCTGTCCAGGAGGTATCCAGCTTCTTTCCATCTTAAGGCATCCCCGTTTAGTGCACCACACAGGTCTGGCTGCGCTTTGGGAAGGTGTGCCCCTCCGGGGGAGATGGTCTCCGCTTGCACTCCCATGGCGGTGACAGTGGCAGTGGACGCCAGGCGGGCAGGCGGCGCCACAGGTGGCGTGGACCGACAGTGGATCTGGCGGCAGTTCCGTGGCTGTGCCAGAATAGTTTTAGGTGGGCAGAAAAATTGAGCCGATGATGCAGAGAATTGCCATGGTACTCCCCACACCCCCCGCAACAACAGCAACGCACAAGTCTCCCCTGTTGTTAATGCCGTGCGCTAATATGGTATATTCGTCACAGTTAATAATCGATGAATTATTGTTAACTAAAGTTCATACTTGATTCAGATTTCCTTAGTTTTTTTTTTTCTCTTTTTAAAAAATATCCTGTTTTACCTTTGGGTAGCAATTGTATTTAAAGCACAGTCATCTCTGTCACATTATTGATCCTGCACCATCCCAGTGAAGCCCAGTGGGCTTCAAATGACCCCCTTTATTTCTTTCTTCCTTCCTTCCTTCCTTCCTTCCTCCCTCCCTCCCTCCTTCCCTCCCTCCCTTCCTTTTCTTTCTCTGCCACGTGGCTTGAGGGATCTTAGTTCCCTGACCAGGGATTGAACCCACACCCTCGGCAATGCAAGTGTGGAGTCCTAACCACTGGACCTCCAGGGAATTCCCCCAGATTTCCTTAGTTTTTACCTAATACCCATTTCTGTTTCAAGAGCCCATCCGGGATACCATGTTACATTTAGTTGTTATGTCTCCTTAGGCTTTTCTTGGCTGTAACAGTTTCTCAGACTTTCCTTGGTTTTGATGACCTTAACAGTTTTGAGGAGCACTGGTCAGGTATATTGTGGGAGGCTCCTCTATTAGAATTTTTTTTTTTTCAGCAGAACTCAAGTTTATTAAAACAGCTATGACAAGTATAACAAAATCTACATCTGCCTGTGCTAGGCCAGTGTATTTCTGTACAAACAACAAGATAACGCTAGATAATGACAGTTAACACTTTGAAAGCATAGTATACAAAACAACATATCTTCATCAAAAAAAAAAAAAAAAACCCTTCATAAAAATGGGGAGAAGAATTCTCCCCGCACCACCCAAAGGAGATCTTCACAGGCTGGCCAGCTCCATCCCAACTCTGCGGTATCAGAGGAGTTCCAAGTGCAAACTGAAGGGATGAACAAGCAACTCCCCCACTCCCACATCCGTTAAATGCACAATCCAGCTGATCTTGTGGCAGAGTGCCTTTTCATGGAATGATTCAACAATCATAGGTTAAAAAATATGGAATCCTTCGTGAATTTGTGTGTCATCCTTGCGCGGGGGCCATGCTAATCTCTGTGTCGTTCTAATTTTAGTATATGTGCTGCCAAAGCGAGCACTGGAATTTATCTAATGTTTTTCTCATGATTAGACTGGAATTAGAGGTTTTGGGGAGGAAGACCACAGAGGTAAAGTGCCATTTTCATCACTTTGTATCAAGGGCACATACTGTCAGCGTGATTTATGACTGTTAATGTTGATCTTGTTCACTATAGTGAAGTGGTATTTGTCAGGTTTCTCTACTGTAAAGTTACTCTTTCCACCCCTTTCTGTACCATACTCTTTGGAAGGATGTCACTATGTTTAGCCTAGACTTAAGGAGTCTGGAGTTATGCTCCTCCTCCTTGAGGGGAGAGTATCTTCATAAGTTATTTGTAATTGTTATGTATGGGAGATGTGTCTATTCTCCCCCATTTATTTATTTATTAAGTCATTTATGTCAGCATGGACTCATGGGTATTTATATTTTGGTTATAATTCAATACTACTTTATTTTGATGCTCTAATTGTTTTGGCTTCAGTCATTGGGAACTCTTTCATTTGGCTTCTGTGCCCCTTTAACATTCCTGTCTCATCGTGGTTTTTTTGTTTTTTCTTTTTGAGCACTTCCTTACTTTCTGGCCCTACAGGATGTTCCAGGTCCATCTTGTATGCCCCATACCTGGAATCAACCATTTCTGTAAGGGGTACTGGTTTCTTTTATTGGGAGAGTGGCATTAGAAAGCAAGATCTGGGTTTAATGTGTTTCCCCTCTTCACCTTCTTTTTCTGTTCTAGCTACCATGGTTTTGGAATACAGCGGCCACGTCAACAACAACAGCCTTTTCCAAATAGTGATGCTGTCTTGAATTGCCCTGCCTGCATGACCACACTGTGTCTTGATTGCCAAAGGTAACAGATAAAGGGTAACCACGCACACACACGCACGCACACACGCACGCACGCACGCAAAAAACCACTTGGTAGTCCTTGTTTAAATCAGAAATAGACTTTTGACGTACTTAGGAATTCTGATAAAGTTCTGTCCTCATATATCCCTGGTGCTGCATGACTAATCTTTATACAAATAATTTCCATTACACGTAGTCTGTTATAAATAGGTTTTCTAATAAAGTACTTGCCAGTGCTGACAAGGGTTCAGTAAAACTGCATGTATGTTGTGGAATGACAAAATCTCTCAAATACACGCTTATTTTTTTTTCTGTTGTGATAAAATACATGTAACATAAAATTTACTATTTTAACTGTCTTAAAAATTTTGCTGTGAAAGAGTACTTCATTTGAATATTCAATTTATTGTCAACTAGACCATTTAAACTTTTTTAAAAATTTAATTTAAAAATTTAATTTAGGGCTTCCCTGGTGGCACAGTGGTTGAGAATCCACCTGCCGATGCAGGGGACACGGGTTCGTGCACCGGTCCAGGAAGATCCCACATGCTGCGGAGCAGCTGGGCCCATGAGCCATGGCCATGCGTCCAGAGCCTGTGCTCCGCAACGGAAGAGGCCACAACAGTGAGAGGCCCGCGTACCACAAAAAAAAAAAAAAAAAAGAAAGAAAAAAAAAGAAAAAAAAATTAATTTAGTTTCTAATTTTTTTAAAAAAATAAATCTTATTTCACAATTTTTGGGGGGGTAGGAGTTTTTTTATTAATTAATTTATTTTTGCTGTGTTGGGTCTTCGTTTCTGTGCGAGGGCTTTCTCTGGTTGTGACAAGTGAGGACCACTCTTCATCACTGTGTGTGGGCCTCTCACTATCACAGTCTCTCTTGTTGCGGAGCACAGGCTCCACATGCGCAGGCTCAGTAGTTGTGGCTCACGGGCCTAGTTGCTCTGCAGCATGTGATCCTCCCAGATCAGGGCTCGAACCCATGTCCCCTGCATTAGCAGGCAGATTCTCAACCACTGCGCCACCAGGGAAGCCCCTAGTTTTTAATTTAAAAAAAAATTTAAAATTAATTTTTATTTTATTTATTTATTTCTTTATTTGGTCGTGCGGGGGTCTTAGTTGCGGGAGGCAGGCTCCTTAGTTGTGACTCTCAGGCTCCTTAGTTGTGGCATGTGAACTCTCAGTTGTGGCATGCATGTGGGACCTAGTTCCTTGAGCAGGGATCGAACCCAGACCCCCTGAATTGGGAGCATGGAGTCTTAACCATGTCGCCACCGGGGAAGTTCCTAGTTTTAATTTTAAATAAAGCTGTTTTCCCAGCTTTATTGAGATGTAATTGACATACAACATAGTATAAGCTTTAGGTATACAGTGTAATGATTAGATATTCAAATATATTGCAGAAAAAATATATATATATATTGCAGAATGTTTACCACAATAAGGTTAGTTAACACACCTATCACCTCACATAGTTACTTTTTTGTGTGTGGTGAGAACTTTTAAGATTTACTCTCAGCAGTTTTCAAGTATGCAAATACAGTATTATTAACTGTAGTCATCATGCTGTACCTTACATCTGCAGAACTTATTCATTATAAGTACCTTTTGACCACCTTCATCCATCTGCCCTTCCCCACCAACCACCAGTTACTTTGTTTCTATGAGTTCAGTTTTTTTTTTAGATTCCACATATAGGTGAGATCATACACTATTTGTCTTTCTCTGTCTGACTTTTTTACTTAGCGTAATGCCTTCAAGATTCATCCATGTTCTTACAAATGGCAGGATTTTTTTCTTTTTTATGGCTGAATAATATTCCATTGTATATACATGCCATATTTTCTTCATTCATCTGTCGATGGACATGTAGGTTGTTTCCATGTCTTGGCTATTGTAAGTAAGGCTGCAATAGGTTTTTGGGAGGAAGACCACAGAAATAAAGTGCCATTTTCATCACATTATGTCATGGGCACAAACTATCAACATGATTTATGAGGTGATACCTTATTGTAGTTCGGATATGTAGTTCCCTGATGATTTGTGATATTGAGTACCTTTTCATGTGCCTGTTGGCCATTTGTATATCTTTTTTGGAAAAATGTCTATTCAAGTCCTTTGCCCATTTTTTAATTGGATTTTGTTTGTTTTTTTGCTATTGAGTTGCATGAGTTCCTTATATATTTTGGATATTAACCCCTTTATCAGATATATGATTTGCAAATATTTTTTACCATTCCATAGGTTGCCTTTTTATTTTGTTGATTGTTTCTTTGCTGTGAAGAAGCTTTTTAGTTTGATGTAGTCCCACGTGTTTATTTTTGCTTTTGTTTCTTGTGCTTTAGGTGTCAGCTCCAAAACATCATTACCAAGACCAATATCAAGGAGCTTTTTCCCTATGTTTTCTTCTATGAGTTTTATCATTTCAGATCTTACATTTTAGTCTTTAATCTGTTTCAAGTTAATTTTTGTCAGTGGTGTAAGTTAAGGGTCCAGTTTCAGTTTTTTGCATATGAATATCCAGTTTTCCGAATACCATTTATTGAAGAGACTGTCTTTTCCCCATTGAATATTCTTGACTCCCTTGTCAAATATTAGTTTATGGTGTATGCATGGGCTTATTTCTGGGCTCTTGATTCTGTTCTGCTGATCAATGAGTCTGTTTTTATGCCAATCCCATACTGTTGATTACTATAGCTTTGTAGTATAGTTAGAAATCAGGATGTGTGATGCCTCCAGCTTTCTTCTTCTTTCTCAAGATTGCTTTGGCTATTTGGGGTCTTTTGTGATTCCATAACAAATTTTAGGATTTTTTTTCTATTTCTATGAAAAATGCCATTGGAATTTTGATAGGGATGACATTGAATCTATAAATGGCTTTGGGTAGCATGGACATTGTAGCAATATTAATTATTCCAATCTATGAAAACAGGATATCTTTACACTTATTTGTGTTTTCTTCAATTTCTTTCATCACTGTTTCATAATTTTCAGTGTATAGATCTTTCACCTCCTTGGTTAAATTTATTCCTAAGTATTTTATTATTTTTGATGCTGTTGTGAATGAGATTATTTTCTTAATTTCTCAGTTTCTTAGTGAAAATGCAACAGATTTTTGTTTATTGCTTTTGTATCCTGAATCTTTACTGAATTTGTTTATTTAACATTTATTTGGTAGAGTCTTTAGAGTTTTATATATATGTAAGATTATGTCATCTGCAAACAGAGACAATTTTACTTCTTCCTTTTCTATTTGGACACCTTTTCTTTCTTTCTTTCTTTCTTTCTTCCTTTCTCCCTCCCTCCCTCCCTTCCTTCCTTCCTTTATTTCCTTTTTTTTTTTTTACCTGATTGCTTTGGCAAAGATTTCCAGAAATACGTTGACTAGGAGTGCTGAGAGTGGACACTCTTATCTTGTTCCCTATTTTAACCATTTTAAGTGTACAATTTAGTGACATGAACTACAGTCACAATTGTACAGCCATCATGACTATCCATTTCCAGAACTTTTTTGTCATGCCAGCCAGAAACTCTGTACCCATTAGACAATAATTCCCTATTCTCCACCCCTACTCACCCCAGCCTCTGGTAATCTCTATTCTACTTTCCTTTTTGGATTGTTCATTGCTAGTGTATAGAAACACAATAGATTTCCATGTGTTCATTTTGTACTCTGCAACTTTGCTGCATGAGTTTATTAGCTCTAATAGTTGTTTTGTGTAATCTTCAGAGTTTTCTACATATAATATCATGTCATCTGTGAACAAAGTAAATTTTACTTTTTCCTTTCCAACTTGGATGCCTTTTATTTCTTTTTCTTACATAATTGCTCTGATTAGAACTTCCAGTACTTTGTTGAATAGAAGTGGTGAAAGCAGGCATTTTTGTCTTGTTCCTTGTCTTACAGGAAAAGTTTTCAGTCTTTCATCATTGAGTATTATGTTAGCTATGAATTTTTCATATGTTGTCTTTATTGTATTGAGGAGGTTTCCTTCTATTCTTAGTTTATTGGGTGTTTTTATCACGAAAGAGTGTTGAATTTTTCAGATTTTCTTTATGCATCAGTTGAGATGATCATGTGTTTTTTTCCCTTATATTCTATTAATCCAAATATACTTTTGGGGCTTCCCTGGTGGCGCAGTGGTTGCGCGTCCGCCTGCCGATGCAGGGGGACCGGGTTCGCGCCCCGGTCTGGGAGGATCCCACATGCCGCGGAGCGGCTGGGCCCGTGAGCCATGGCCGCTGAGCCTGCGCGTCCGGAGCCTGTGCTCCGCAACGGGAGAGGCCACAACAGAGGGAGGCCCGCATACCACCAAAAAAAAAAAAAACAAAAAAAAAACAAATATACTTTTGCCGTTTTCCTCTCCTTTTCTTTTTTTTCTTTTCTCTTTTTCTGGTAGCCTTATAAATGTCTAGCTTAGTCCATGTTGTGAATCAGGTTAACTGAAATTAAATGATGATGTTAGATGGTGGATTTGTTCTAGTCACTAATGGGAAGCCAGATGTAATTTACTCTTATTAGCTAGCTTGAGGTTTCTGATCATCTGCAACAATTAATTTTTGTACTCTCCATATGAGCTCTTAAGCTTTTTGTATATAAATTGACACCTAGAATATGAAATAAAGAAAAAGTAAAATATCTTTGTACTCAAGTTGCTTCTTTTTTAAATTAAACCATGTTACCATGTTACAGGGTTCCTATACCCAAACGAAGTTGCTTCATGATCTAACAGTAGAAATTGGGCTTGGTAAAAATTGTGTTCCATATTAAGACAGGATTCCAGTATGGTGGAATATGAATGAAATTTTTATGGTTTCATCTTGAGAAACACCAGCCTGGTAGTGGTGGTGGTGTAAGAGGAGATGATCAGCATTCAGAACTAATGAAGGCATAACTTGACTTCACTGTTTTTAACCAGATAGATATTTCTGTTGCATGAGGTTTAAGGGGGAGAAAAAGGAAAATAACTTACTAAGTCAAGAAAGAAGTAGGAAAATATTAAGTGTATGAGGAGAACAAAGAAAGCATTATCTATTCTTTAGACTGTTGCAGTACTATTCTTTAGACTGTTGGAGTAAAGCCAAGAGTGGACATTATAAATCAGATGCTCTTTAAGCTTCTAAAACTGTAGCTTTTACTAAAATAGTGACCAGAATGGCACTACCTAGTAATGAGAGGAGGGCAGAGTCTCAGGTCACAACAGGAAAAAGACACAGTCAAAGATTTTTTAAACATTACCTCTCAGGTTTCCAATAGCTTTTCTTTGTCTAAGGTGGAAGAGCAAATCAAAAAATTTTTTTCTGAGATAAAAGTTACTTTTAGAGCAGTAGAAAGGAGGATATATTCATTAGTATCTGTTAACAAGTCTCTTCCTGTTCTTAAAATAACTCTTAAAAACTCTTTAGTTTACCGTTTTGTTCTCATGTTTTTACTTTGGTTGGTATTTCAGTAAGTTTTTGGTATTCTCACATTTTATCTAAATGTGTAACTATTAAAATAGAATGTAAATCCAAATTCTCCATTTCATTTTCCTCTTAGGCATGAATCATACAAAACTCAGTATAGAGCAATGTTTGTAATGAATTGTTCTATCAACAAAGAAGAGATTCTAAGATACAAAACCCCAGAGAACAGGAAGAAAAGGCGAGGCCGTAAGAAGATGAGGTCTAACCAAGAAGATGCTGCGGAGCAGACAGAGACAGATGTGGAAGAAATCTATCACCCAGTCATGTGCACTGAATGTTCCACCGAAGTGGCGGTCTATGACAAGGATGAAGTCTTTCATTTTTTCAACGTTTTAGCAAGCCATTCCTAAATAGCTAAGTTGGCATTTAGTTGCCCAGTACTGTATACAAGGCAAATATTAACAGTTATATTCCTCCTGCCTACTTATCTCAAGTGACATTCTGAGTGGTTATTTGAGGAAGCAGTGTTTTATCTTTATCTTTTTGAAAAAAAAAATGGTTATCTACCTTCATCTCTCCCCTTCCTTTTTAAAAAAAATTTTTCCCCAGCTCTGATGGGACTCGTTATTCATTCTCTTTTTGATAGATATTTGGAAACTGGGGCTTTTTATTTGTTAAAGCTCTTTAGAATTAAAATGTTCTGGAGTTACAGGTAACTTTTGCTTCAGGGTGTTATTTTTATTTTTTAATTTGGATATAACCTTGGTGTGCTTAATCTAGAAACTGTTTCCTCACTTCTGTCTAGATATATATTTTTTTCTTTTTTTAAATTGAGGTATAGATGCTTTACAATGTTGTGCTAGTTTCTGTTGTACAACTAAGTGAACCAGCTGTATGTATACATATATCCCCTCCCTCTTGGACCTCCCTCTCACCCTTTCTGTCTATATTGTTTTTGCTAAGAAGTATCTTTATTTCCCTTGTAACCCATAGGACAGAGTGAACAGTATTTAGTAACTGTTAGAATTACATGAAGTTAGTATTGGGGTGCCTTGAGTAATTAACATAGGTCTTTCCTTAAAAGGGTGGTACTTAATCAGTATTCTAAACTTAATGAATTAACACAGTAAAATAGAAATTTGTGGTAAGGAAGAGCAAACTCACCCTCACCCTCCAGCCTTAGACTTAAAAATTTTGTTGCAGTTGCTTGTGCTACCGTTTATTCCGGAATTTCTCTTGCCAGCAATGAAGGTATGTTTGTTTTTGCTCTTAATAATAGAAAAATCATTAGTGGCAGCTTGGAGGAAATTGCATTGTAGGCATCTGTACATTTTAGCTTTTTAAAAGAATATGATTGGACTGTTTCCAAAAACAACATTAGGAAACTCATGGTCCTCTTGTTATTTTAATAGAGATGTGATAGAGTGGAAAGAAATCAGGAAATAGGTTTTAATTCAGGCTCAGCAACGCTAATCTTTGGCAGGTCTGTTCCTTTGAGTCCCAGTTTTCCACTTATAAAATGAAAAGGTTGGAGGAGAGCAGTGATTCCCCACAGAGGTCAGAGCTCAACAGAGCTTGACGGGGACCTCTGCATACTCCCTCAGAGAATGATACACCTCCAGGAGGGAAAACATATCCTTTCCACCTCCTTGTATTTTGCACTTTCTAAAAGCTACACATAAGGTGAACTGGAACCAGTGATGGTGTGGTGTTGGTAAGAATTAGATGGAGGTAAAAAAATGATAAAGAATTTGCTTTTAGGAAATTTCCAATGTCTTAATAGCATACTTGATAATTTTTATAATATGCTGATATCTATCCAGTTGGAAGCAATATATATACTTTTAAATGTTTCAACATATTGCCAGATGTTAATGTTACAGAATAACACTATTAGTCTGTTTATTTTAACCTTGTGTTTGCCTTATTGTAACTTTGCAAGATGTCTTTCTATCTTACTATCATTGCAAACCCTACTTTCTTCCTAGATTGCTCAACCACCCTCATTGTACCCTTATTTCCACTTCAGTAGGAGTATCTCAGTGGTCTCTTACACATAAAGATCACCTGGAGCAGATATTAAAAAGGCACATTGTTGGAGGCCCTACTCAGAATGTGACTAAATAATAAACATGAGGCAGGAAATCACAATGTCCAAAGATACAGTTTGTAACAGTAACAACATAAAGGGGAAGGACAGAACTGTATAGAATCAGAGTTTTGTATACTACTAAAGCTGAGTTCAAGCTAGTTTCTTAGAAATGTAAGATGACAGTTGTAATCCAAAGGGTAATCATGAAGATGTTGCAACAAGAAAATGTAAAGTGATCCACGAATAGACTATAATACATTTAAGTATTACAAAATATAAAACTATGTACAACTATTCTTTATGTCCCTTTAACTTAAAAAAAAATCCTTGAAATATTACTTAAGGAGATTGGTGGTCAACACTGTTTTGACTTCAAGCAGAGAGGGCTGCAACAATTTTTCTGCCTCTTTTTTTTTTTTTTGTCTGTGCCCCTTGGCATGCGGAATCTGTTCTTCGACTAGGGATCAAACGCGTGCCCCCCCGTAGTGGAAGCATGGAGTCTTTTTTTTTAAAATTTAATTAATTAATTTAATTTTGGCTGTGTTGGGTCTGTTGCTGCATGCAGGCTTTCTCTAGTTGCAGTGAGCAGGGGTTACTCTTCATTGCAGTGCACAGGCTTCTCATTGCAGTGGCTCCTCTTGTTGCGGAGCACGGGCTCTAGGCACGCGGGCTTCAGTAGTTGTGACACGAGGGCTCAGTAGTTGTGGCTTGTGGGCTTAGTAGTTGTGGCTCGCGGGCTCTAGAGCGCAGGCTCAGTAGTTGTGGCGCACGGGCTTAGTTGCTCCGCGGCATCTGGGATCTTCCCAGACCAGGGATCAAACCCATGTCCCCTACATTGGCAGGTGGATTCTTAACCACTGTGCCACCAGGGAAGTCCCAGAAGCACAGTCTTAACCACTGGACTGCCAGGGAAGTCCCTACCTCAGTTTTAATGCATACCTTTGAGTATTTTTTCTTTTGTTTTCTTAGGATGCTGTTATTTACAATTTGATTACATTTAGATTATTCAATAATCACAGTGCTTTTCACCATAACCTTTTCACATTTTGTAATTTTAATTGTTTTCCTCTAATCTGTGTGTTAATCAGCTACACATGAACCTTAAAGGACCACTTGTAGCCTTAATCTGCCCCAATTCCTTTTTTAAGTGAAGCATAA
The DNA here is from genome assembly GCF_002837175.3 of Physeter macrocephalus. Taxonomy (NCBI): domain Eukaryota; kingdom Metazoa; phylum Chordata; class Mammalia; order Artiodactyla; family Physeteridae; genus Physeter; species Physeter macrocephalus. The sequence continues at coordinate 117,861,171 of NC_041224.1, read as the reverse complement.
ATTATTTAATATTTAAATGAGGCTTAAATAAACACATGGGCCTAGCTTGGCTCACTGTATTAGTTTTTATTGCTGTGGAACAGATGACCACAAACTAGTGGCATAAAGTGACACATATTTGTCATCCCATAGTTTTTGTGAGTCAGGAGTCTGGGCATGGCTTAGCAGTGTCCTCTACTGAGGGTCCGAGAAGATTGTAATCAAGTTGTTGGCCAGGCTAGAGGCTTATCTGGAGACTTGACTGGGGAAGATTCCACTAGCTACTCCACTTGCAAGCTACTGCAAGTTGTTGCAATGTTGTAGGACTGAAGTTGCTGTTTTCTTGCTGGATGTAAGCCAGGGGCTGCTCTCTAGAGGTGGCCTCCTGCCTCTAGATTTGGAAATACAGCATTAAATACACTACTTGTTAAATCTGTCACTTATGTTTTAAAGGGTCCAGGATGTATTTAGGCTTATATGTTTTGCATTTCCATGTATATCATACACGAACTGTTTGTGCTTGCTGCTTTTTTTTTTTTTTTTTTGACTGCACCTCACAGCATACAGGATCTTAGTTCCCCAGCCAGGGATGGGACCTGTGCCCCCTGCAGCGGAAGCACAGTTTCTTAACCACTGGACTGCCAGGGAAGTCCTTGTGTTTGCTTCTTTTTGAGCTCCTGATCCTCCTAGCCCCTGGAAGTTTTGCCCTCACAACCCCTCAGCCCTCCCTTGCAGGAATCACTGCCCCCACCTCTCTGAACTATTATTAGTGATTTGGAACTGAAGGAGAAAGGCATTTAGGGAATGGAGGGAGAAAAGGGAGACCCTACCCCATGTCATCAAATATTAAGATGCACCCATATCCAATGTTGAAAATTTTTCTCAAAAAATTTTTGAATGGATTATTCTTGTTTTTGAAATTATTTGAGTGTGTTGACTCATGATTTGATGTGAGTTTTAAGCAATCATTGTGCATATGTGAGAATTCCTGAGAAATGCAAAAAGCTAAAGTCCTCATTATTTTCAAATGTAGGGAAATCTGTATGTGTTTTAAAATGAAAAATTAATGAAGTTTATGTATAAATTTAATGAAACATCTCTTAATTGTGTAGTTTTGTTTTCTTATTTAGAACTGATACCTGCCCTTTTCATGCCCAGATCTCAGACATTTTCTTGTACATTTTCTTTTCTGGAAAAGCTTGTGGGCCCTGGGCACTCTGCCTGCAGTGCCAAATGGATAAATTGGATTTGTTTGAGTCTTCCTATGGATCAGTAAGGGGACAAAAAGTTGGCAGTAGTTTATCAACATCCCATATTCAGATAATTAAGCAATTTCAATAATTCTTAATAGCATGACAGATTTTACTGTCTCTTAATAGATGTTGGCTTATGAGACCTATGGAAGCACAGGAAATTTTCTTTGGCATGAAAGCAACTCTAGGCAGAGTACTTTTTTTTTAGATTGATGTATTGCTAGGACTGCCATAACAAAATACCACAGACTTCGTGGCTTAAACAACAGAAATTTATTTTCTGCCAGTTCTGGAGGTTGAGAGCTCAAGCTCAAGGTCAGCAGGTTTGGTTTCTTTTGAGTCTTCTTTCCTTGGCTAGCAGAAGGCCGCCTTCTTGCTGTGTCTTCACATGATCTTTCTCTGTGTGTATGCATGTCTGTCCTCATCTCTTTTTTTTTTTTTCTCTTAATAAGGATAGCAGTCATAGTGGATTAGGGCCTACCTATATGACCTCATTTGACCTTAATCACCTCATTACAGATCCTGTCTCCAAGCACAGTCACATTATGATGCACTGGGGGTTAGGACTTCAACATAATGAATTATGAGAGGATACAATTAAGCCCATAACAATTGTCATCCTTTATTTTATGCAATAGCAAAGTTGATGATAAAGCACATTTCAATTAAGGTGAATCTTATTTCCTACCGTATTCCAATGGGAATATACTGCCCTCCCACCCCTCAAAGAAACATATCAATAGCAGAGTAAGACCTTAAGCTAGAAAGTGGAAACAATTTTGAATTCCTCAGTACCCTCCAGATCCTCTCCCCAAATCTTTATTTTTCTTCTTCTTCCAGTTTTACCAAGTCTTTTATGTTGTTTTTCTTTAGTCCTTCCTCAGGTGATGAGCATACCTTCCAGATACAGAGTTGCTCCATTCCATGTGGTAGATTCTATATCTTGGCTCCTTTTTCCCCTGTTGTCTGAGAGATCAATGAACTTTTTTTTTAATAATTTTATTTATTTATTTATTTATTTTTGGCTGCATTGCGTCTTCGTTGCAGTGCGCGGGCTCCTCATTGCGGTGGCTTCTCGTTGCGGAGCACAGGCTCTAGGCACGCGGGCTTCAGTAGTTGCGGCTCGTGGGCTCAGTAGTTGTGACGCAGGAGCTTAGTTGCTCTGGGGCATGTGGGATCTTCCCGGACCAGGGCTCGAACCCATGTCCCCTGCATTGGCAGGCGGATTCTTAACCACTGTGCCACCAGGGAAGCCCCCTCAATGAACTTTTTAAAAAAATTAATTTTATTGACATATAGTTGATTTACAGTGTATTAATTTCTGCTCTATAGCAAAGTGATTCAGTTATGCATATATAGATAATACATTCTTTTTCACATTCTTTTCCATTATGGTTTATTACAGGATATCGAATATAGTTCCCTGAGCTATACGGTAGGACCTTGTTGTTTATCCATTCTCTCTATAATAATTGCATCTACTCACCCCAACCTCCCAATCCATCCCTCCCCCCACCCCCCCTTGGCAAACACAAGGTTGTTCTCTATGTCTGTGAGTCTGTCTCATAGATAAGTTCTCAATGAACTCTTCTTCATCCACCTCACCCATCCCCCTCTTTTTTGATTTCTCTTTCACTTTCCTTTTCACTTTCAGTGTTACTATGTACTAAGGCCTAGAGATACAAAGTAAGAAGAGACACAATGTTCTTTTCATGGAGTTTACTGTCTAGTGGGGAGAAGACAGATCTTTGAAAAAATACACTGACTTTAGATGGTAACTGATAGTTGTGTCTTGATGTGAAAGTAAGGGGGTAGGTACTATAAGAGAGTGACTACATATGTGTGTGTTTTAAATTTAAATAGACCTTGGAGAAGGCCTAATGAAGTGATGTTTGAGCTGAACCTCCCCATTGAGAGGAAGAGTTACTTTCCTGCTGATGGATATTTGGGTTGCTTTTATTATTATTTATTTATTTTGGTATTATAAACATTGATGCTGTGAACATTCCTATACACATTTCTTGATACATATTTGCAAGAATTTTAGGGTTAAGTGTAGGAGTAGTAATCATAGGTTGTACTGTATGTGAATGTTTAGTTTTCAGGGTAGTGCCAAATCATTTTCCACAGTAGGTATACCAATTTATGCATCCAGAAGGGAAACAAAAGAAATCCCATTTAAGAATCTCCCAAACTTCCCATAAGAATCTTCATTCTTGTCAATACTTAGCAGATTTAATTTCTACCAATCTGAAGAGTATCAAACAATTTTTCATTGTGATCTTAATTCTATTTTCGTGATTACTATCTGTTTTTCATTTTACTTTTTAAAGATAAATTTAAAAATACATTCTGGGTAGCAAACTTTTTTTTTTTCATAGTGAAAACTTTTATATTTAGAATTAGTCAGCTGGACTCAGTTTAGATGATCCCAATTTTGTTGGCAACATCCAAAGCGTCATAGTCAGGAGCCAGTCGAACATATGCCTTCTTCTCTCCATAAGGCCTGATCAGGGTGTTGACCTTAGCCACGTCAATGTCATAGAGCTTCTTCACAGCCTGTTTAATTTGGTGCTTGTTGGCCTTGACATCCACAATGAACACCAGTGTGTTGTCTTCTATTTTCTTCATGGCTGACTCGGTGGTAAGGGGGAACTTCATGATGGCATAGTGGTCAAGCTCTTCTCCCAGGGGCGCTCTTCGAGGATATTTGGGCTGCCTCCTGAGCCGCAGTGTTTTGGGCCGTCGGAAAGTGGGTGACGTCCGGATCTTTTTTTTGTGGCTGTGTACGCCTTTCAACACTGCTTTCTTGGCCTTCAAAGCCTTTGCTTTGGCTTCGGCTTTGGGAGGGGCAAGGGCTTCCTTCTTCGTTTTCGGCGCCATCTTCATGAAAAGCTGGGTAGCAAACTTTTGTTAGTGATATGTACTGCAAATACCTTCTCTCATTTTGTGGTTTATCATTTCACCTTCCTCATGGTTTCTTTTTTTTTTTTTTTTTGCGGTACGTGGGCCTCTCACTGTTGTGGCCTCTCCCTTTGCGGAGCACAGGCTCCGGACGCGCAGGCTCAGCGGCCATGGCTCACGGGCCTAGCCGCTCCGCGGCATGCGGGGTCTTCCCAGACCGGGGCACGAACCCGTATCCCCTGCATCGGCAGGCGGACTCTCAACCACTGCGCCACCAGGGAAGCCCCATGGTTTCTTTTAATGAAAAAAAAAGTTTTTTAAGATGGTCAAATCTGTCATTTTATGGTTAACACTTTTTGTGTCTTAATAACTCCTTACCCTAAGGTCAAAGATATTCTATATTTTCTTTGGAAAGTTTCCAAGTTATCTATTCATATTTAATTCTTTAATCTACCAATGATTTATTTTTTCCATGTGAATACTTAGCACTTTACTGAAAAGTCTTTCTCCAGTGACCTATAATGGTGTCTTATCAAATTTCCAAATATGCATGGATCTAACTCTGGGCTCTCCATTCTGTTTTATTAGTTTATTTGTTTGTTTTGTGCCAATATCATACCATGTTCATTACTGTGGTTTTATGGTAAGTCATGCTGTTACATTTTAGAATCAACTAGTCAAGTTCTATAAAACTACTTGAGATCTTCATAGGAATTGCATTTAATCTTTAGGTAGTTTTAAGGAAATTGACATGTTTACAATATTGAATCTTCCTATCAATGAATATGATATCTCTCCATTTATTTTTCAATGAAGCTTTATAGTTTTTTACATACCACTCTTGAATGTTCTTTAAAAAGAGTTATTCCTGGGCTTCCCTGGTGGCACAGTGGTTAAGAATCCGCCTGCCAAGGGAGGGGACACGGGTTCGAGCCCTGGTCGGGGAAGATCCCACATGCCATGGACCAGCTAAGCCCGTGCGCCACAACTACTGAAGCCCGCGTGCCTGGAGCCCGTGCTCAGCAACAAGAGAGGCTACCGCGATGCGAAACCCGTGCACTGCAATGAAGAGTAGCCCCTGCTTGCCGCAACTAGAGAAAGCCCGCGTGCAACAAGGAAGACCCAATGTAGCCAAAAATAAATAATAAATAAATTTAAAAAAAAGTTATTCCTAGGTAACTAATGATTTTTACTATTCATTTAAATAGTATCTTTAAAAAAGTTACTTTCTAACTTTGTTATACAGGTATACAATTGCTTTTTTACTTCTTTTCCTTCTCTCTCTCTTTTTCTTTTTTGGCTGCTCCATGTGGCTTGTGGGATCTTAGTTCCCTGACCAGGGATTGAAACTGGGGCCAAGATAGTGAAAGCACCAAGTCCTAACCACTGGACTGCCAGAGAATTCACAACTTCTTTTTTCTCTTAACTGTAATTTTTACATAATTATAGATTCACAGGAAGTTGTAAAAATAGTAGAGAGAGTTCCATGTACTCTTCACCCAGTTTCCCAATGGTTCTATCTTACATAGGTATAGTACAATATCAAAACCAGGAAATGGACATTGGTACAATGCAATTATATAGTTCTATGCCATTTTATCAAATGTACAGATTCCTATAACCATCACTGCAATCAAGATACAGAACTATTCCATTACCGCAAAGCTCTCCTGCATGCTACCCCTTTATAAAAGTATCTACCTGGCATTCCACTATTATTTCTAGACCCTGGTAATTAATAATCTGTTCTCCATATCTGTAACTTTATCATTTTGAGGAATTTATTTAAATGAACTCATACAGTATGTGCTCTTTTTAAAAAAAATTAACATCTTTATGGGAGTATAATTGCTTCACAATGGTGTGTTAGTTTCTGCTTTATAACAAAATGAATCAGCTGTACATATACACAATAGTGTGTTAGTTTCTCCTTTACAACAATGTGAATCAGTTATACATATACATATGTTCCCATATCTCTTCCCTCTTGTGTCTCCCTCCCTCCCACCCTCCCTATCCCACCCCTGTAGGTGGTCACAAAGCACAGAGGTGATCTCCCTGTGCTATGCGGCAGCTTCCCACTAGCTATCTAATTTACATTTGGTAGTGCATATATGTCCCTGCCACTCTCTCACTTCGTCACAGCTTACCCTTCCCCCTCCCCGTGTCCTCAAGTCCATGCTCTAGTAGGTCTGTGTTTTATTCCCGTCCTACCCCTAGTCTCTTCATGACATTTTTTTTTTCTTAGATTCCATATATATGTGTTAGCATATGGTATTTGTTTTTCTCCTTCTGACTTACTTCACTCTGTATGACAGACTCCAGGTCCATCTACGTCTCTACAAGTAACTCAATTTTGTTTCTTTTTATGGCTGAGTAATATTCCATTGTATGTATGTGCCACATCTTCTTTATCCATTCATCTGTTGATGGACACTAAGGTTGTTTCCATGTCCTGGCTATTGTAAATAGAGCTGCAATGAACATTGTGGTACATGACTCTTTTTGAATTATGGTTTTCTCAGGGTATATGCCCAGTAGTGGGATTGCTGGGTCGTACAGTAGTTCTATTTTTAGTTTTTTATGGAACCTCTATTCTGTTTTCCATAGTGGCTGTATCAATTTACATTCCGACCACAGTGTGTGGTCTTTTGAGAATAGTTTTTTTTTCTCCCCACTCAGTATAATGCCCTGAGATCCATCCAAATTTTTGAATGTGTCAATAGGTCATTCCTTGTTCATTGCTGAGTAGTATTCCATTTCTTCTATGTGATACAGTTTGTTTAGTCATTCAGCTATTGAAGGAGCAATTGCTTTTTAATAAAAAGGCAAATGCCCACTTTAATCATAATTCTGAATTGCTTTTTTTGTGTTAACATCTGTGTTTTTACAAAGCACAATAAACTAGGCTAGGTATTGTTAATTTTTAATGGTTAACAAGGTTTGAGACATATATAAATGATGTCTATATATGATATAAATTATAGTTATAACTAGCAGATGATTAAAATTCACACCTTTACATAAAATACTTGTAACTCTATTTATTCATGATAAATTTATATCTACCTAAAAAAGATATTACCTGACATTATAGTAGGGCTAACTAAGTACCTGAGAAGCACTTGCTATATTATTGATTTAATACAAAGTGATTGTTTAAACAGACACACAGACACATGCACACATAGGCATTCACATAGCTTTCCTCCATGCCTTAAATAGAAGTGCTGATCTCTCAATTTCACTGTATTTCTGTTTCAGCAGATATTGTGTTCTATAGGAATATGCTTGAAATTGTTGTAAAACATTGTACCAGTTATCAAGACTTAATACAAACATTCACATGTAGTCTGCTCTTGCCACTACTTCCTGATGCTGCTGGTGGAATCTTTTGACCTCTTGCTTTTAGCTACGGGGCTGAATATTTGTAATGGTTTCCTTATAGGCTCTGAAATGAGAGAAACACTTTTTGGTGTGAGTTGATTATTTTATTGGCTGCTACAGCAGCCCCATCTACTGGTATCTTCAAAGTATTACATTTTAATTTAGGTGGGTTCTTTTTTGCTGGGGATTTTCCTTCACTTAAAACAAACTTTCCTTCATTTTTACTCAGTAAGTTCTTCATCATTTTCCTCACTCTCACTGAAGTCGGATCACTAATACTGGGTCTAGTGCTTCCTCTCAAAAGAATGTTCCTCTGTTTTACTCAAGCATTAACCATCATGCAAATCATCTTCAGTAAGTTCATCCAAATTCAAATAATCACTAATTGTGCTACAATTAGAGAAATGGGAAAGCTTATTCATTGTTTTTGTTTTAGTACTGCCACATTTTTCAATTCCTTTACCCTGAAACCCCTGCACACCAGTGGAGTCTGTTGATGGTTCCTTCACTGGTAGTACAGATGTAACTTCTAAATCTCTCTGGTAGAGCTTGTTGTTTAAGGATGGAGTTTTCACTTGAAGTGGAGCATCTTCAGGTTTAAAATTTTGAACTTAGTTTTTGTTTCTAACTCCAGATTATGTTTGGATTTTTTAAGGTACAGTTAAACAATATCATTATCATGGTCTCTGTTAGAGTGCCCAAACTTTAGTAAGTGTCTGGCCTAGGTTGCTTTTTCCGGTGCTCCTTGCCAGTGGAGTAAGATAAGAAAAATAAATTAGGGAATTCCCTGGCTGTCCAGTGGTTAGGACACGGCACTTTCACTGCTGGGGCCCGGGTTCCATCCCTGGTTGGGGAACTAAGATCCCATAAGCCACGAGGCTTGGCCAAAAAAAAAAAAAAAAAGAAGTATAAGGATTGGAAAGGAAAAAAGAAATGTCATTGTTCATAGATGATAGAGTTCTCTACCTAAAAAAGCCCAGACAGGTTTTCAGGAATATGAGAATTTAGCAAGATGACTGAATATAAGATTGATATATAAAAAAATAGGTTGGCTTTAAATGGGTGAGTTGTATGGTATGTGGATTATATCTCTCTACATCTGCTATATTTAAAAAAATCTGGTATTTTCCTTTAGATGGGAAGTGGAGGCATCCCTGCTGTCAGTACAAGCCTGGGAACTGCAGATGCTCAGTTGCACAGTCCCCACTCACGAAAGCTCACTAACCCTAACTGATTTTTAAAAATACAAGAGCTGTGTTGAGATATAATTCACACAGTATACAATTTTCCCATTTAAAGCCAAATCATTTTTATTATTTATTTATTTATTTGGCTGTGCCTTGTCTTAGTTGCAGCACTCGGATCTTCGTTGTGGCATGCAGGATCTTTAGTTGCAGCATGTGGGCCTCTTAGTTGTGGCATGTGAACTCTTAGTTGCGGACTTCTTAGTTGCAGCGTGCATGTGGGATCTAGTTCCCTGACAAGGGATGGAACCTGGGCCTCCTGCATTGGGAGTGCAGAGTCTTATCCACTGGACCACTAGGGAAGTCCCCCTGACTGCTATCCTTTGAAAAGCCTGCTTACAAGGTTGGCCCTGGCTGACATCTGGAAACTAAGAATCTGGGGAGGGTTTCAACCACCCTAACTGATAGAAATAGCTCACTGTGCCTAAACTGTTTGTATAAACAATGTGGTTTATGCTAAACACCTGCTTTCCTCCTGGGAGTCTGGAATTTTGGTACTGCTAGACCAAGGGTGCCTACGTGACCAGGCCCAAATAAAAATCTTGGGAGCAGGGTCTCTAATGAGCTTCTCTGGTAGAGAACATTTCACACGTGTTGTCACAACTTGTTACTGGGGGAATTAAGTGTGTCCTGGTGACTCCACTGGGAGAGGACTCTTGGTAGCTTGTGTCTGGTTTTCTTTGGACTTTGCCCATTTGCCTTTTTCCTTTGCTGATTTTGCTTTGTACCCTTTCACTGTAATAAATCATAGCCATGAATGTGACTACATGCTGAGTCCTGTGAGTCCTCCTAATGAATCATTGAAACTGGGGGTGGTCTTGGGAACCTCTCCCCTGACCAAATTATAGGTTTTTTTTTTTTAATAGACTGAATTTTTTAAGAGCAGTTTTAGGTTCAAATTATAGTTTTTATATGTCGCTGGAGTTGTTTTGCATATTTTAATGTTTTTATAGCTTTATTAAAGTATAAACATATACAATAAAATGCATATTAAAATGTACAGTTTTATTAATTTTGATATATGTATATACCCATGAAACCATCACCACAGTCAAGATATTGAGCATATCCTCATAGTTATCTCATGCCCCCTGGTAATCCATCTCTTCCTCCACACCCCCTCACCCCGGATAACCACTGATCTATCACTATAATTTGCATTTTCCATAAATAGAATCATGCAGTATATACTCTTTGCATGACTTCAGTCACTCAGACTACTTATTTGGAGATTCATCCATGTTGTTGCATATTATAGATAGTTGTTCCTTTTTATTGCTGAGTAGTATACTATTGTATGAACTTCATATGGATTATACTACAATTTATTTATCACCTGTTGATAGACATTTGGGTTGTTTCCAATTATTGGCCATTACAAATAAAACCGCTATAAACGTTGATATACATGTCTTTGTAGGGGCACATACCTTCATTTCTCTTTGGTAAACATTTTGGAGTAGGATGGTTAGGTTGTGTGGTTGGTATATGTATCACTTTTTGAGAAACTTCCAAACTATTTTCAAAAGTGATGGCAGCACTTTGCATTCCTACCAGCAGTGTATTAGAGTTTCACCTGGTGCACAGCAACAACATTTGGTATAGTCTGTCTTTTTACTTTTTTAAGTTTGTCTTTTTTTTGGCCGCAGTTCATGGCTTGTGGGATCTTAGTTCCCCCACCAGGATCAGGGATTGAAACTGGGGCCATAGCAGGCAGTGAAAGTGCTGTATCCTAACCACTGGGCCACCAGGGAAGTCCCTAGTCTGTCTTTTTAATTGTAGCCATTCAATTGGGTGTGTAGAGATTTCTCATTATGGTTTCAATTTGCATTTCCCTATTAACTAATTGATGTTGATCACCTTTTCTTATGCTTATTTGCCATCTTTGGTGAACTGTCTATTTTAAAATTGGGTCTACTTTGTTGGGTATGTATTTTGCAAATATTTTGTCTCAGTCTGTGGCTTGCCTTTTCATTTTAGTTAACAGAGCAAAAGTTTTACATTTTGATGAGGTCCAACTTATCAATGTTTTCTTTTTGTGTCATATTTAAGAAATCTTTGCAAAACCCAAGGTCACTAAGATTTTCTCCTATTTTCCTCTACAAGTTGTTTTTTTTTTTTTTTTTTTTTTTTTTGGCTGCGCTGGGTCTTTGTTGTGGGCTTCTCTCTAGTTGTGCTGTGTGGGCTTCTCCAGTTGTGGTGCACGGGCTCTAGAGTGTACGAACTCAGTAGTTGTGGCTCCAGGTGTGGGTTTAGTTGCCCCATGGCACGTGGGATCTTGGTCCCCCGACCAGGGATCGAGCGGCGTCCCCTGCATTGGAAGGCGGATTCTTAACCACTGGACCACCAGGGAAGTCCCTTCATGTACAAGTTTTATACTTTAGGGATTTCCCTGGTGGTCCAGTGATTAAGACTCCGCTCCTCTACTGCGGGGGGCACAGGTTCGATACCTGGTTGGGAAACTAAGATCCCACGTGCCATGCAGCACGGCCAAAAATAATAAAAGTACAAGTTTTACACTTTAAGTTCCTACATTCAGGTCTGTGATCCGTCTTAAGTCAGTTTTTGTATGTGATGTGGGATAAAGGTTGAGTGTTTTTTTTTGTTTTTTTTGGGGTTTTTTGTATATAGCTACCCAATAGTGTTCCTGCACCATTTGTTGAAAAGATTATCCTTCCCATTGAATTGCCTTGGTACCTTTGTTGAAAATGAAATGATCATATATGTGTAGGTCTGTTTCTTGACTATTCTGTTTCATTGAAATATAGGTCTATATTTATGCTAATACCACATTGTCTTAATTACTATAGCTTTATAATAAGCTTTGAAATCAGGTAGTATAATCCCTCTAGTTTTGTTATTTTTGAAGTTGTTTCAGCTCTCCTAGGCCCTTTGTATTTCTATATAAATTTTAGAATCAGATTGTCAATTTTAATTTTTCTACCTATGTTCTCAAGTGATGTTGTCCAGTACTTGTCCTTTCTTAGCTGTTCTTATCTGTTTCTAGGATCAAGGTTATATCCTGTCATAGAACAAGGTGGGGAGAACTCTATTTTTCTGTGCTGTGAAAGATTTTGTATAAGATTGTGATGATTTGTTCTTTCAAAATTTGGTTTAACTCACCTGTAGACATGCAAACCTTCAGGTCCCACTCCAGGCCATGGGGGGGTGGGACCCAACCATCTTCTTTTTTTTTTCTAAATAATTTATTTATTTATTTTTGGCTGCATTGGGTCTTTGTTCCTGTGCGTGGTCTTTCTCTAGTTGCGGCGAGCAGGGGCTACTCTTCATTGCAGTGTGCGGGCTTCTCATTGCGGTGGCCTGTCCTGTTGCAGAGCATGGGCTCCAGGCACGCAGACTTCAGTAGTTGTGGCATGCGGGCTCAGTAGTTGTGGCTCGAGGGCATACTTGCTCCACAGCACATGGGATCCTTCCTGACCAGGGATCGAACCCATGTCCCCTGCATTGGCAGCCAGATTCTCAACCACTGTGCCACCAGGGAAGCCCTGTTTTTTTTAAGACAAGGAAAAAACAAGCCAGAGAACATTTGAACATTTATCCTAATAGGTACTTGCTACTATCTTTCCCCTGCTTTTAGTCCCTATTTTTGGTCAGGTGGGGTGTGTTGCTGTTAATTCTAGGACATTTATTTATTTTTGGCTGCATTGGGTCTTTGTTCCTGTGCGTGGTCTTTCTCTAGTTGCGGCGAGCAGGGGCTACTCTTCGTTGCAGTGTGCGGGCTTCTCATTGCGGTGGCCTGTCCTGTTGCAGAGCATGGGCTCCAGGCACGCAGACTTCAGTAGTTGTGGCATGCGGGCTCAGTAGTTGTGGCTCGAGGGCATACTTGCTCCACAGCACATGGGATCCTTCCTGACCAGGGATCGAACCCATGTCCCCTGCATTGGCAGCCAGATTCTCAACCACTGTGCCACCAGGGAAGCCCTGTTTTTTTTAAGACAAGGAAAAAACAAGCCAGAGAACATTTGAACATTTATCCTAATAGGTACTTGCTACTATCTTTCCCCTGCTTTTAGTCCCTATTTTTGGTCAGGTGGGGTGTGTTGCTGTTAATTCTAGGACCGGAACAACCCCAGCCCAAACACACTCATGGTGTGGAATTTTGGCTTTGGGCTTATCAGTGCCAGCCACGGCCTGGTTGTTTTTTTCTCTTGATCCTATTTCTCAGCCAGGGCTGAGGGCTAGCTGTATCACAAGGCTGTGGGAGTGGTTTCGGAATCTGCAGTGTTGCTTCACCTACAGTGGTATTGTGAAGGTCATTGGCAGATACTTACAGATGATTCATCTGTACAGGAGATGGAAATACCTTGCGCTAAGGCCAAGGTTGGTGTTGGGGGCTGGGGGGGCAGATTGTAAGGATCACAGATCCAAGGACTGGGGAGGACATTATAAAGGTCTGAGCTGGGGTGCTTGGGGTCTAGGATCAAGTTCGTTCACAATCATATCTATCAATCTTTTTTTTTTAACTAGTCCTGCTTTTGGGATTATGCCTAGACACATTCTCCCTTTCCCCCCTATTTATACATCTTCTATCTGTTTTTTATTTTTCAAGTATCTCATTGTCCACTTGGAATTTATTTTGGCTTTAAATTGTATTTAATGTGTAAATTTGGAGGACACTAACATTTCATAATACAGTGTTTCCCATCTACTACATCTCTTCATTGTTAAAATCTTTCGGTTTTGGGGACTTCCCTGGTGGTCCAGTGGCTAAGACTCCACGCTCCCAATGCAGGGGAACTGGGTTCCATCTAGATCCCACATGCTGCAACCAAGAGATCACATGCTGCAACTAAGAGATCACATGCTGCAACTAAAGATCCCGCATGCTGCAACTAAGACTTGGCTCAGCCAGATAAATAGATAAATAAATAAATAAATACATAAATAAATATTTTTAAAAAATCTTTCAGCTTTTGTAACTTTGTCAAATTTACCACACATTTTCAAAGTTTACTCCTAGGTATTTTTGTTTTTACTATTGCAAATTGTATCTTTTGTCCATTATATTTTCTAACAGGTAATAGTTGGAGGAAAGCCATTGATTGTTGTAAGCAATTGCTGTATTTTATAACTCACTACCGTGCTGAACTTGGAGTTCTGATAGTTTTTCAGGTGACTTTCTTGGGTTTTCTTCTTCTCACCTGCAGGTGGTCCTTCTCCATTGCTGTACAGGATATTGTACTGCCCTGTTCCTCTGTGAACACGCTCTCTCTTTGTTGCCTTTTTACTTCTTTTCCTCTAGACCTTTTCATTCTCCAAGTTTCAGTTCTTCAGCCATTCAGTGCATAGTCTCTTCCTTAGAAAGTTCATCCACTTTTTAAAAAGTTTCAGTCTCAATGTTAATGATTCCCAAGTCTATTTTGAGCCTTGACTCTAATTCTGAATGTCTAGAAGCACACTGGATTTTCCTAGGACCTTGCAAAATCTGCTTATCTAAAACTGAACAGGGACTTCCCTGGCGGTCCAGTCGTTAAGACTCCAAGCTTCCACTGCAAGGGGCTCAGGTTCGATCCCTGGTCGGGGTACTAAGATCCTGTATGCCACACAGGACATGGCCAAAGGAAAAAAAAAAAAACCCCGAAAACCCCAAAACTGAAAAAATTGCTTACTCTAGGATTCCTTTATGCCTGTTGTGGTATCCACTTCCTAGCTGTGTAGGCTTAAAATTGAAAAATTTTCTTTGTTTCCCACTTCCACTTAGTTATCAAGTCTTTTTTGTTTTTTTTCCATCTTCCTTTCAAATGTCCCCTACTGGGCTTCCCTGGTGTAGCAGTGGTTGAGAGTCCGCCTGCCGATGCGGGGGTCACGGGTTCGTGCCCCGGTCCGGGAGGATCCCACATGCCGCGGAGCGGCTGGGCCCGAGAGCCATGGCCGCTGAGCCTGCGCGTCCGGAGCCTGTGCTCCACAACGGGAGAGGCCACAACAGTGAGAGGCCCGCGTACCACACACATACACACACAAAAATGTCTCCTACTTATCTATGATTTTCCTCTAGTCACACTGAGTCCAGGTCATTTCCATCCCTTTTGGACCATTACAACCACCTGCCAACTGGTTTTCTTGCTCCCAGTCTCCCCTTCATTCATTAGTTCATCAACATTAACTGAGCTCCTCTCTGCCTGGGATTGTGTCAGGTGCTAGGAATTTACAGACAGGGGCCTGCTCTCAATGAGTTGAGATGAGTGGGGGAAAACAGGTAAACAAACAATCACAATATTGTGTGGTGTCGGCCATGGCACAAATGTAACACCAGGTGCCACCAGAGTATAGAAAAGGAGGGACTCGGGACAGCTCTGGAGAGGAGGTAGTGTTTGAGCTGAGTCTTACACGATTGGTATGAATTGGCCAGGAATTCAGCCCTCTGAGGTTGTTAACTCTGTTAGATCAAACTCTTCTTTGGGAAAGTTTTTTCTCTGAATGCAAATTTTCCATATATCTTATTTATTTATTTGTAGTAGACTTTAAGACTCTTTAAGTGCAGTTATCACATTTCAATCATTGTAATTCAAGCGTGGAATCAAATTTCAAGCTAACAAATGGGTAGATGTACTAAGAAACTAAACCTCAGGTACAAATCCTTCCCTCTGCCACAGCTGTATAGTCATATCCCAAATACTATCTAGATTGTTACGATATGATTCTGGAAATCAACAAGGCTCTCATAGATTATGATGCTGTCTTAGCCCATCCACAGACCAGTAATGTGACAAAGTCAGGTTTATTAACCCATTACAATGAGGGAGGCTACTCACCAGAGGACCAAACAAAGTATAGAGTTAATACAGGACCTGAGGGACTTCCCTGGTGGTCCAGTGGCTAAGACTCCACGCTCCAAATGCAGGGGGCCGGGGTTCGATCCCTGGTCAGGGAACTAGATTCTGCTATATCATAAACAAGACCCCTCACGCCACAACTAAGACCTGGAGCAGCCAAATAAATAAAAAATGTTTAAAAACACAAGATGTGAGGGAATGGTGGAGATAAAATTTAAAAGAAGCAGTGACAGGCTGAAAGCAAAACAGGGCTCATGTGGTCAGTTCAGGTTTAAACTGTTGAACTGAGCTCAGAGCAATGTTTCCTTGGAAGGTAAAAGTTTAGGTGTGGAATGTTGTGTCCACAGCTCCTTTTCTGAAGTTTACACCTGGGTTGTAAATCAAGTCTGCTTCTCTGTGTCAAAGTGACTTGGATTCTCAATCGGGAATGGAATGTTTCATTTTTATGGATATAATTTCAAATAGGAAAGTTTCTGATAATCTATGATTTTAGAGAACAAAAGCTTTCAGTGAGTTAAGAAAGCAGGAGTCATGCAAAGAAGGGTGTTATTTTAATACTTTACAGCTGTAATATGTCACGGGGAGAGACACTTTTCTTGTTATTTTGCAGCTGCCTTTAACTGTATCTGTTATTCTAGCCTGGGTAATGGCAAGGCAGATTTTAAATTTTCTCAGTCCTACCAAATTTTGACTTTTTCAGCGCTCACATTACAGGAAGGCAGGATCTGTCGACAAAAGGCAGAGAGGGGTCTGATGAAGACGGGTGCTCCTCTGTGAAGCCTGTGGTTGATAGGCCTCCATGCTCCCGGCCTCAGCTGCTTACCTCTGTAAAAGAATGGTATGTAATCATCTGTTATGAATCTGGGCTGTGAGCTTCTTGAGTACCGGGCCTTTCAAAGATTCCCTTTGTCCTCCCAGTTCTGGCACACAGTGTTGAATGAACTCACAGATGAGTCATCAGCGTTGCTCACCCCTAAGTTTTTACTGATCTGCCACTCTTTCAACACATCCAAGGTAAGCACCAGCAGTCACCTAAGCGGTGTGTCCCTAGAGTCCCAAGGACTGTAAAAGTGCTTTTGACTCTCGGTGTTGCTTGATCAGTGAAGGATGGCAGGGGAAGTTATTTGCATATGTGTCAAAATCCGATGACTTCACACAGAGCCTTAAGTCATGTTCTGAGCTTCTTGCAGAATCCCTGGCCCAGCCTTTACAAACAAGGCCTCTTCTTTAGCTGTGCAGGTGTAGTACCGAAGCTCCCTCCAGGCATAGGCTGTCATGGGAAAGTGACATGATGCTTTTCTGGAAGATCCTTAAAACAAAAATGCAAACAGGTATGCAACAGTCATGGATTTTTCAACTCACAGAGTTTAAAAGGAGCCGTCTCATATTTAAATGAACTCTTAGCCTCAAACTAACTTCACTGGTGTGTAATCCATCTGTGTTGTCATAGGAGTAGCTCACATGAATCTCTTTAAAGGCTTTCAAGTTAAATCAGTTTTTCTTGGGTTTTCAGTTGCCCAGTGCTTGACCCGGGATTCCTATGCACGCGCAGAAATGTCAGCTTTTACAGGGTCTCTAGGTGCTAGGGCCACAGTGATTTCCTTTCTCCTTTTACTGTAGTAAGCTGCTTTCTAAAGTAACTTCAGCTTCTGGTTTAGAATTATTTTATTGAATCAAATATAGCAGTCCCTGCTTATTAACCATCTGTATCCACAATGTAACCATGATATATCAGTTGCCAGGTAGTTTTCTACTATATAAAAATATGATAAATAATTCATAGGGAGAATCATTATCAAAATATAGCTTGTGCCTTCAGTAGCTTCTACCTGGAGATCTCAAGAGAACTCTACACGGATGATCCAGACTAGCACAGAAGGTACCTTTTGCCAGTGTGTCTTGAATAAAAGAATGGTCTTCATCTTTAGGTAATGCATAAAGCTTTGCTCTTTATCACTGCAAATCTTGGAATTTTTAAATTTTAATTTGTATCAAGCTAATATATAACTGTTTTAAGAATAAAATGGTATTAAAATAAAACAAAATCAGTGTTTCCCTCCCTAGCCATGTTGGCTACTACGCAGAGGCAATTCCTTCTAATGTAATGTTTTTTCTGGTGTTCACCTTTATCTAAATAACATGCTTATACCATGGAGTCTTTTTTTTTTTTTTTTTTTTTTTTTTGCGGTACGCGGGCTTCTCACTGCTGTGGCCTCTCCCGTTGTGGAGCACAGGCTCCGGACGCGCAGGCTCAGCG
>NC_041224.1:117837735-117843301 GCF_002837175.3 Physeter macrocephalus | reverse complement strand
GCGGCACGTGGGATCTTCCTGGACCGGGGCTCGAACCCGTGTTTCCTGCATCGGCAGGCGGACTCTCAACCACTGCGCCACCAGGGAAGCCCTACCATGGATTCTTGACTCATCAACCTTAGATCACGGTGTTTACTTTCTCTCTGGTCAGCAGGACCTAGAGCTCTCTCATATCCTGCCACCTCTCAATATGAATGTAGCGCAACCTTTCTTTTTAAAGTCAATATTAAATGATTACATTATTAAGCCTAAACTAAGCAGTGTAGGATGGTTACAGTTCCTTTCTTCTACAATGTATTTTTCCTGGAGGTAAAATTTGCCTTTACTTCCTGTTTCCTGCAGGGTTGGGAGAAAGGGAAAGTCGCTTGGCTTTCCGGGGTGGTGATGACACCTGGTACCAAACAGCTTCTTTTTTTTTTTTTTAAATAAATTTATTTATTTATTTTTGGCTGCGGGGGTCTTTATTGCTGCGCGTGGGCTTTCTCTAGTTGCAGCGAGCGGGGGCTACTCTTCGTGGCGGTCCGCGGGCTTCTCACTGCGGTGGCTTCTCTTGTTGCAGAGCACGGGCTCTAGGCGCACGGGCTTCAGTAGTTGTGGCACGCGGGCTCTAGAGCGCAGGCTCAGTATTTGTGGCACACGGGCTGAGTTGCTCCGGGGCATGTGGGATCTTCCTGGACCAGAGATAGAACCCGTGTCCCCTGCATCGGCAGGTGGATTCTTAACCACTGAGCCACCAGGGAAGCCCCCCAAACAGCTTCTTAACCAGGCTTTTAACCAATTCTCTTGTCGCCAGGCTCTCCTGGCACTCCCTCAGCCCTCCAGCAGAGCCCAGGATCCCCAGTTCCTGACGTGGCCCCAAATTCTCATCTTTGGCTTTTCCTGTGTACAGGATACAAAGAGAAATGACTGAACTGAGGAAATCATCGTATTGGAAATATTTCAAGATTTTAAATACTGAATACAGGACTGATTGCTATAACTTATATTGCTATATCCTAGTTCAGAACCTCATCATCTACTACCTGAACTACATTTCACGAGTTATACCCTGTTTAACCCTAGGGTCTTACTGAGTATTAATAGATGTTCTACAACCACCATCACAACAAAGATGCTTTGGTCAGATGAGTTTGGGATACACTGGGGTGTGCAAAGTTAGGTTTTTACTGCAGGACATCTAAGAGCACCTAATAAGCTAATATGCATTATGACTCCCCAAGAAGACTGTCCTCCCCCACCTTTCTTTTGAGAATACCAGTGTTCCTTGGAACATGTTGGGCAACCCTGAACTTGGTCATTTCAATAACTGCCTAAGGGGGTTTTCCTTGTCTCCAGTCTCTTTTATCCTAAACCGGTGACTTACATTGTTGCCACACTTTTCTTTCTAACTCACAAAGCTAATCTTGGCACTTCAGTTCTCAGAAAGCTTCCCCATTTTCATGAAAAATACAGTCCATCCTCAAGATCCTCAAGATCCTTCATGTTTCAGCCCCAACAGATTTTCCTACCCACTCCTCCAACCTTTCCTCACGCACCTGCACGTTTCAGCCAAATCAATCAAGAGTTTTACCTCAGGCTCACAGAGTAACTGCAAAGTCCTGTTCCTGCTCTTCCTTCACCCAGAATGTTCTGTCGTTACTTCTCATCATCCTCCACGAAGGCCTCCCTGATCCACTTCCTTCCCTGGGCGCCACACACATTGGAATGTAAGTCACTCCCTTCCCTGTGCTCCACCGTTTTGTCCGGGATTCTGTTAGACTTAGTGCATTCAGCCTTGTAGCTTGTTGTCTCACTGGTGGAATCTAAGACCCCTCAGGACAAGACAATGTCTTTTTCATTTCATAATTCTAGCATGTGTCTTGTATTGGGTAAATATTCAATGAAAGCTTGTTAAAAAAAATTAGAAACAGAAGCACTCTTTGGAGATCTAACCTGAAACAGTAAGAGATAGCTATATTAATATTATTGAGGAGTTGATTTCTCAATTTCTAGGTTATCTGGCACGTTATCAATTTCCCCCCATCTTTTCAGCAGCTTCGTCTCTTCCAGATCAGGGTAAAAGGAAACTGACAGTGAGATTACTGTAAGATTTTCTGTATTTATTTAGTAATTAAAAAAATAAATATTTAATTGGAAAAAAGGTTGAACTTGGGGTTTTAGGTTCCATTAATTTTATTCATGTATTCCTACCCCTCACTGGCAAAAGTAATCAAGATCTAATTTCATGTTACTAGATCTTTTGTTTATTAAGCCACTGAAATCCTAGCTCCAGACTCTTTCCCTTTGATACTTTAAACTGGGAGAGCATTGTGACACTGAGGCCTAAAATGAAACTGAGATTAGGTAGAGTTTATCTTTTAAAATCTGAGTGTCATAAATGAAAACACCCACAAAATCAAACACTAATTGCTACTCAGATCAACATGGTTAACTTTGAAGTAGAAAATTCATTAGGAAGAAAGGTTTTATACTAATTCAAAATGAAAAAAACAGTAGTTTGTCCTATAGGAAGCTTGTATAGTCAGTCCAGGCTGCTCACTTCCCAGCACTGAGGAGATGTGGGCGGCAAGAGGATGGGCCTCCTGGTCAGTCTTGGAAGCTTGGGCTCCAGACACATACATTCAATGCACCACCTGGTTTCTCTATCTTGATGTCTCATTGGCACCTCAAACCCACCGTGGCCACTCAGCTCCCCTGCTGTCCCCCTCTCACCTCTGCGTACTTTACCTGGATAACTTCTATTATTTTTTTTTGGCTGCACTGCGCAGCATGCGGGATTTTAGTTCCCTGACCAGGGGTCGAACCTGTGCCCCTCCCCTGCTGTCCCCCTCTCACCTCTGCGTACTTTACCTGGATAACTTCTATTATTTTTTTTTGGCTGCACTGCGCAGCATGCGGGATTTTAGTTCCCTGACCAGGGGTCGAACCTGTGCCCCCTGCAGTGGAAGCAGGGAGTCTTAACCACTGGACCACCAGGGAAGTCCCTGGATAACATCTATTTATCTTTCATGCTTCACCTCTATTTATTCAACAAATACTGACTGAATGTCTGATAGGTGCTTAAATGTCCCATCCTCAGGGAAGCCTTGTCTGATGTCACAGATCAGGTTAAGGAGCTCCTGTTATCAGGTAAACCATGTTCTTCCCATTAGAGCACTTATCACCATGGAAGTTACATAATTAAAAAATATGTCTATCCCACTAAAATTAATATCCATAAGAGCAGAGATAATGTCTAATTATCACTGTGTCCCAGTGCCTAGAATAGTGCTTGGTACATAGTAGGTGCTCAATAAATGTTTGCAGAGTGCACAGACATAAAAGGATTTAATGGAATTGCTTATAATCTAGTTGAAGAAAGACAACATTTTCACATGCAACAGATGTTTACAAAGCAATGTTAACAAGGAAATGGTGAGAATATATGAGTTTTGAAGTCCTGTTCTGTCTGGATACTCTGTGATTCTTAACCTCACATTCAAGTTACTGTAGAGCACTCTGTACATTTTGGGGTAATGCAAAGCAAGGGCATGTTCAGAGTTGGGTATGGTTAATTCAGGAATATTTCCTAATCCAAATTTAGTGTATGTGCTGCCAAACATTTCCCTAATCCAAATAGATGAATTTAAAGCTCAACTTAAAGCAGAGTTTCTCAGTCTGGGTATACTGTTGACCTTCTGGGGCCAGGTAATTCTTTGTGTTGGGGGCTGTCCTATGCATCATAGGATATTTAGCAGCGTCCCTGGACTCTACCCATTAGATGCCAGTAGCAACTCTTAGGTGTTTTTTGTTTGTTCTTTTGTATTTTAATTAATTTATTTTTTTATACAGCAGGTTCTTATTAGTTATCTATTTTATACATATTAGTGTATATGTGTCAATCCCAATCTCCCAGTTCATCCCACCACCACCCCATTTTCCCCACTTGGTGTTCATATGTTTGTTCTCTACATCTGTGTCTCTATTTCTGCCTTGCAAACTGGTTCATCTGTACCATTTTTCTAGATTCCACATATAGCAACCCTTGGTTCTGACAACGAAAATGTCTCCAGATATTGCCAAATATTCCCTGGGTGGCAAAACCACCCCTGGATGAGAACCACTGATTGATAGGAAGAGAATACATTGGATTGCCTGAGGGAGAAGATTTCTAGAGGATGGCATTCATGGAGGCTCTAAGTTGGGAATGAACAAATCATGCCTAGGAAAATGTCAAGATTCTCTTGGTTGGAATGGGAAGTACCAGGATAGAAAGTTGGTCAAGTTGAGGAAGAGAGCTGAATTCTGTTCATGAAGGGTTGTTTGGGGGCATTGATGTAAGTTTGAAAAATGCAAGTTCTGTGGAAGTAATAGGTAAGGAAAGTCAAGGGCAGCCTGAGCTCCTTGGGGAATGGGTGGTGTTCCTCACTGGGCTGGGTGCCTCCTGCCTGGGCCTTTCATCAGAACAGTTACAGTTACATCCAGGGGACGTCTCTCAGACTAGAGTGAGTACTCCCCAGGGTCAGGGCATGGGGTGGGGGGAGCACTCACAGGGCCTGTGCAGCACATTGATGATGTTCATCAAATGAACTCTTAGATGGGCTGACCTGAGAAGGAGGAAGGAAAAAGCCAACAGAGAAGGCAAAAGTCTTCTAGTTTGCTGGTTTGATGTATCTCTTATTAAGTACTTAGAATGATATCAGTACATCAGACATTTGCTTTTTTTTGCCAGTCATCAAATTTTTATACCTTCTGATTTCTATCTTTACTTCAGGCTGGAACAAGAAGAGGAAGGTGATCATTTCTGGCTTAATTAGTCACGACTATTAGGTGTTTAAGTATGACACATTTTAGATATCTTTCAAAATCAGGAGATGATATCACTGAAACCTTTGTATTAAAAATAAAATCAAAACATGACTTTCCTCCTACAACATCCAATGTAATTATAACATGCCACTATTTTAAAAAAAATAAATTTATTTACTTTACTTATTTTTGGCTGTGTTGGGTCTTTGTTGCTGTGCACGGGCTTTCTCTAGTTGCGGTGAGCGGGGGCTACTCTTCGTTGAGGTGCGTGGGCTTCTCATTGTGGTGGCTTCTCTTGCTGTGGAGCACGGGCTCTAGGCACGCGGGCTTCAGTAGTTGCGGCACATAGACTCAGTAGTTGTGGCACATGGACTTATTTGCTCCACGGCATGTGGGATCCTCCGGACCAGCGACTGAACCCGTGTCCCCTGCACTGGCAGGCGGATTCTCAACCACTGCGCCACCAGTAAAGCCCCGCCACTATTTTTAAAAATAATTTTTTTAAACTTTTTTTTTGGCCATGCCACACCATGCAGCTTGCAGGACCTTAGTTCCCTGACCAGGAATTGAACCCGGGCCCTCGGCAGTAAAAGTGCAGAGTCCTAACCACTGGACCACCAGGGAATTCCCTAAAAATAACTTTTAAAAATTAATTTTATTCTTTTTTTTTTTTTTTCAGTACACGGGCCTCTCACTGTTTTGGCCTCTCCCGTTGCGGAGCACAGGCTCCGGACGCGCAGGCTCAGCGGCCATGGCTCACGGGCCCAGCCGCTCCGCG
>NC_041224.1:117784050-117837535 GCF_002837175.3 Physeter macrocephalus | reverse complement strand
CCCATGTCCCCTGCATCGGCAGGCAGGCTCTCAACCACTGGGCCACCAGGGAAGCCCCACTTGCATCTTTTTTGATGAGGGTGTGTTAAGTTCCCATTTTTATTTCTTTTATGTAGTTAATTTTTTATTGGAGTACAGTTGATTTACAATGTTGTGTTAGTTTCTACTGTACAGCAAAGTGAGTCAGTTATACATATACATATATCCACTCTTTTTAGATTCTATTACCACATAGGTCATTACAGAGTACTGAATAGAGTTTTCTATGTTATTCAGTAGGTTCTTATTAGTTATATATTTTATATATAGTAGTGTGTATATGTCAATCACAATCTCCCAATTTATCCCTCCCCCCATTTCCCCCCTTGGTAATCATAAGTTTGTTTTCTACATCTTGACTCAATTTCTGTTTTGTTAATAGGTTCATTTGTACCATTTTTTTAGATTCCACATATAAGCGATATCATATGATAGTTGTCTTTCTCTGTCTGACTTACTTCACTCGGTATGACTCTAGGTCCATCCATGTCGCTGCAAATGACATTATTTTGTTCTTTTTATGGCTGAGTAATATTCCATTGTATATATGTACCACATCTTCTTGATCCATTCATCTGTCAATGCACATTTAGGTTGCTTTCATGTCCTGGCTATTGTAAATAGTGCTGCAATGAACACTGGGGTGCATGTATCCTTTCAAATTATGGTTTTCTCTGGATATATGCCCCGGAGTGGGATTGCTGGATCATGTGGTGCTCTATTTTTAGGTTTTTTTTTGGCCACACTGTGGCAGCATGTGGAACTTCCCATGCCCCCTGCAGTGGAAGAGCAGAGGCTTAACCACTGGACCATCAGGGGGGGTCCTATTTTTAGTTTTTTAAGGAGTCTCCATACTATGCTCCAGAGTGGCTTCTGAAGCCTTTCTTAAATTTGAATTTTGGGGGAAAGATTGATTGATTGATTTTTTTTCCTTGTCTTCCTCTGCTTATCTAAAGACTTTGAGAGAATTCTGACAGGTCTTCAGAGTGTGTTGACACTGGTTGAATTTCAGTATTATTACTCTGCCAGCGTAAAGATTTGTTTTAGGAGAGTATCAGAGACACCAATTCCTAGAACTTGTTAGGGCAATATCATGTAATCAATCCAGCTTTTATTATACATATAATTTATAAAATTATAATGAGAAAACATGTAATGTGACATAATGATACAGGGCAGCTGCTCCTGAATCCCTGGCCTGTGTGATATATGTTCCAGATGGGATTGGAATTCAGCAGTAGGAAGCATGGAGTTCTAGCATTAATGACAGAAAACACTAATTAGTTTTAATGAGTAGATGTGCAATTTAAGCACATAGTTGGAAACCACCTCCACCTTAAGTTTTGGATGAGCTCTTCCAGAACCTTAAGTTGATATAATTATGTCTAGAATAAATAGCAGAGTTCAAAACTTATTTGACATAATTTTCAAAGTCATACAAGGGAGGTTTTATTTTACCTTACCAAATGATTATTTTGTAGAATTCTGCCTCATAGGTGAACTGCTGATCAGTTCAAATATCTCCCTAAAGTAGCCAAATCTCCTGCGTATGAATTTTAGACTTGAAAAATTCAGCACCCTAAAACTGATGATGACCTGTCAGAATGATTCACTTTTCACAGCAAAGTTTGGGGTTTTAAAAAAATATTTATTTATTTTCCATATTGTTTTTTTTTTTTGCTGCGTTGGGTCCCAGTTGGCGGTACACGGGATCTTTGTTGAGGCATGTGGGATCTTTTTCATTACGGTGTGCAGTCTGCTCAGATTTCTCTATAGTTGCGGCGTGCAGGTTTTCTCTCTCTAGTTGTGGTGCACAGGCTCCAGGGTGTGTGGGATCTGTAGTTGTGGCGCGCGGGCTCCAGAGTGCGTGGGCTCTGTAGTTCGCGGCAGGCAGTCTCTCTTGTTGAGGTGTGCGAGCTCAATAGTTGTGGCACGCAGGTTTAGTTTCCCCGCGGCATGTGGGATCTTAGCTCCCTGACCAGGGATCGAACCTGCGTTCTCTGCATTGGAAGGCGGATTCTTAATCACTGGACCACCAAGAGAGTCCCCACAGCAAAGTTTTAAGATAAATTATATTTCTATAGAGGTTATTAAAAAGGCTACAAAGAATGACACCACGGACAAGACCAGCTACTTATTTGCAACATAAAGGAAACTAAACATGAAATCACTCTTGTATTTGTACTTGGAAAGCAGACTCAGTTAGAGGAAGTAGGAGCTTTTAATCTGAGGCTTAAGTGGGGCC
Source organism: Physeter macrocephalus (assembly GCF_002837175.3). NCBI lineage: Eukaryota > Metazoa > Chordata > Mammalia > Artiodactyla > Physeteridae > Physeter > Physeter macrocephalus. The sequence goes on along the minus strand of NC_041224.1, from coordinate 117,835,251 downwards.
TCTAGTTTACATTCATTTGCTAAAGAGACAAGCAGGTTTGCAGCTGTGGGCAGCTGAAAGGGTACCTTTGGCTCTTGCTCTTGGATCTACCTGCAGGACCCCACCCTTCCAGCCAGACGCTGCTCCCTGCCTTCCTCTTCTCCCAGCAGCCTATGTGCCTCCGCCTCCCCAGCCTTCTCTGCTTCCCCAGCCTCCTTGCCTCCCCAGCCTCAGACTTCTCTATGAGCAGTCTCCTCTATGGCTGCTGGTGCAGGAATATCATGAGAACTTAGTGGGCAGGATGAATCCCGTGTTTTCCTTGCCATTACGTGTGGCTCCTTAAAGGGTGTCTCTGGGTGACACACCCTGCCACTCCTACAGCCCCTGGCGAACGAGGCACTCACAGCAGTTTTAAACCTAACTGTAACATTCTTTCCATGGGACACGGGGACATGTTTCTCATTAGACCATAGACTCTGAGGGCAGTGGCCATGTTGCATTGGGCTTTCTGTAACCCAGCCTTGGCACAGCTGCCATACTGTGGGCAGTCGGGGAGTGGATTGGTGAACTCCTGGGCCATTTTAACGGAAAAGATGATTCAAGTGAAAACTTTCAGGATGCAAACAACATGGGACAGTTTCTTGAAAATCTGTCACCCTTTTCTCATAGGCTGCAAGTATTTTCAGGATGAAAGTTTTCAAGCAGGAATAGGCAGTGGTAGCTGATAAGCCAAGTTTGGATGACAACAGCCAGCTCATTATCTTGATAAGAATGAGATGATGGGGACTTCCCTGGTGGCGCAGTGGTTAAGAATCCACCTGCCAATGCGGGGGACAGGGGTTCGAGCCCTGGTCCCGGAGGATCCCACATTCCTCAGAGCAACTAAGCCCGTGTGCCACAACTACTGAGCCTGCGCTCTACAGCCCGTGAGTCACAACTGCTGAGCCTGTGCGACACAGCTACTGAAGCCCGTGCACCTAGAGCCCATGCTCTGCAACAAGAGAAGCCACCGCAATGAGAAGCCTGCGCACTGCAATGAAGAGTAGCCCCCGCTCGCTGCAACTAGAGAAAACCCGCGTGCAGCAATGAAGACCCAACGCAGCCAAAAATAAATAATAAATAAAATAAAGTAAAAAAAAAAAAAAGGGTGAGATTATGGGCAGATCTTACCATAGGAGGCAAATCTAAGATACTTGGGAGAATGACTCCATATCACTTAGGGAGGGAAATCAGGAGTGGGGAGAAGACAAGAGAATTAAAACTGGTACATGGTTTCTGGCCTGGAGTTCAAAGTACTTTTCACCATTAATAGAGATAAGAAAAGTGAGTTTGGGGTGCAAGATTAGTTTGGACTTGAATATGTCTTTGAACTCCAGTGTCCATAATTATTAAATAGGGATTGTACTTGCTCTCATTTCTGAGGAAATGAGATAATGGATGTGAGAGCACTTTGAAATTTGAAAGCTGGGAAGGATCAATTATGTAACAATAACCTTTATTCTTATTTTAATTATATTTAGACATATTCTGCCAGCAGAGACTCGTGATATTTGGAATCCAAAGGGAAGGTGGCGTGCATGAGTGGAGAAGGAAGCGGGCATGAGTGGAGAGAGCTACAGGGGCCAGCAAGTCTTTAGGGATGGGGAAGAAAAAAGGGTTGAATCAGAGGAGTAGTGAGAACTCCAGGACAGGGTTGGATAGTGTGGGGTGGTAGAAACCAAGACTATGGAGAATTTTTAGAAGCTGGAAATGTTCAACAGTGTCAAATGCTGCAGAGAGGTTGAGTGAGAGGATGATCAAACTCCACTGAGTCTGGTAAACTTGAGTAAATGGTTTCAGGAGGGGGTTGAGGTAGAACCCAGACTTCATGTGTTTTGAAGTGGCTGGGACTAGGTGTTAAGGTCCTGGAGGAGAGGAGGTAGCAGCTGTGGGTATCACCACAACTATAGGTGCTTAGTGGCAAAAGGAAGACAGTTTTTTGTTTGTTTGTTTGTTTTGCGGTACGCGGGCCTCTCACTGTTTGAAGTCTCAGATGATGGTTAGCAGTTTTTAGGAATAAAGTTTTTTTGCGGTATGCGGGCCTCTCACTGTTGTGGCCTCTCCCGTTGCGGAGCACAGGCTCCGGACGCGCAGGCTCAGCGGCCACGGCTCACGGGCCCAGCCGCTCCGCAGCATGTGGGATCCTCCCGGACCGGGACACAAGCCCGTGTCCCCCGCATCGGCAGGCGGACTCTCAACCACTGCGCCACCAGGGAAGCCCAAGGGAGACAGTTTGATCATTTTTTTTATACTCTCATTTCAAAAAGGATTTGAAGGGTAAGGTAGGGGCAGAAAGATTGGCTGAGAATGTATTGAGGCTGCAGGGAAGTATGGGGGGAGAGAGAGGAGATTCTTGAGGAGCTGGACAAAGGGTGACATTCAGTCTCAGCAGAGGGAGTGGCTTTACAGATTACAGAGAACCCTTTGGAGGCTGGGGGGAAATGTGAGGGTCTCAGAGTATTGGCAGAGCAGTGTAGGGGCCACTCAGGAGCACAGAGTGAGAGAGAACTGCAGAGAAGTTGGGCAGTTAGGAAGACAAGCTCTGAAACTGTGCTGGGAAGGAGAGCTAGCTAGTTAGCAAATGTTTCTTGTGGTACAAAACACATACAAAAATTTGCAGATACAGATGTTCACTTGTCACATTCAGCTAAGAACTATTCACTTTCATACAAATCTAAATAGATAGGAAGGAACTAGATCTTTAATAAATGCTGGTTGAATTAAGTTACTTTCATTATATGTCAGTCAGGCGTTGATCTTACTCATGAATACAGCTATGCGGTTGTGCATGGATGTGTGTGTGTGTGATTCTTGTAAAGATGCTGCAGTGTGCATTGTTTTCTTTCACACTTAGACCTAATTGTGCTGCTCACCTAGGACTCCTCTTTGCAGAAGCTGGAAGCCCTGAGCTGATATGTTTCCCCCTCCCCTTCCCCTGTCTGGGCAGGAGCCTGAGGTGGGCAGTGTGCACGGGCTATTGGTCACTTTTATCAACTGCATGACCTGCTACCCCAGGACTGAGCTTTGCTGAGGCCTAAAATGACTTCTTACTAACATGAAATTGAAAGACAGTCTGCGAATGAGCAAAGGTCCTGGCTTGCTGATTGGACTGCAGTCAGTGGTCGCCCCTTAGCCCTGGACACCACTTGGGGCCTGCCGTGTCCACAATGATGTTTCTGGAAGCCAGATCTGGAGGTCAGCCTAGCCCATTTGTCATTAGCACTACCTCCCTAAGGTACCAATGTCCCACCCTCCCATTCTGCTCTGGCATTTCCTTCGTCTAGACACATCCTTGCACCGAGCCCTCCCTGCTGACCCTCTCTTGGGCCAGACTCTCCCTTCCCATATAAACAAAGTCTCCTCTACTGTTGACCTCATGTGGATGGTCTGCATACCCCCTGTCCCCTGAGGAAGGGCCCATCTCCTCCCACCACGGCGCTGTGGGCAAGGCAGGTTGGCCTTCTTCTTGTCTCCGTTACTGCCTCCTAAGCAAGACCGCATGCCACCGGGCTTTTCCCCCTCCGTTCCACTTCTCTCTGGAGCTTTCTCAGTGCTCCCTGAAGACTTTGACATTTGGTCTGCAGACTTTTCCTCGCAACCCTTAGTCCTGCCACCATCCTAGATAACTTCAACTTTCATGTGGCCAGCCCTGCCAACACTATTGGCAACGACAGTCCCTTACTTCTCCACCCCACTCTGGCTGCCTGTTCCATGGTCACAACCTGTGCCCGTCCTTGCCTTGGACTGGCCCGTCTTTGTGATCTCAAGCTTTGGCAGTATATCCATGGTTATTCTCCTCCAGGACAGAAGCTCTCCCACTCATGTACTCCTGCAGTTCCCAACCTTGCACAGCTCTTTTTTTTTTTTTTTTTAAATTTATTTTTGGCTGCGTTGGGTCTTCGTTGCTGCGCACGGGCTCTCTCTAGTTGCGGCAAGCAGGGGCTACACTTCATTGTGGTGTGTGGACTTCTCACTGCGTTGGCTTCTCTTGTTGCAAAGCATGGGCTCTATGTACACAGGCTTCAGTAGTTGTGGCACGCAGGCTCAGTAGTTGTGGCACACGTGTTCTAGAGCGCAGGCTCAGTAGTTGTGGCGCACAGGCTTAGTTGCTCCACGGCATGTAGGATCTTCCCGGACCAGGGCTCGAATCTGTGTCCCCTGCATTGGCAGGCAGATTCTTCACCACTGTGCCACCAGGGAAGCCCTTGCACAGCTCTTGACGACTCCATTTTTACTTTTCTGCATTTACTTCCATCTCTGATCCAATTCTCACAGCCGTTATTTCAATGATTCTCTTTCCACCAACCTTCTTGCTTCCTTGTCTCTCCCTTGTACTCAGCCAGCAAGACTCCACCCTGGAGCAAGCCTCCTAATTCATCCTCTCCAGTTCCATACATGGGTCCTGTGGATTGCTGGTGAAATTGATATGCTCTTTCTGCCTGATGATCCCTATGTAGCTTTAGGCAGTTTCTCCCACTCCCCCTTTTCCTTTTCCAACTGTCCAGGTCAACATCTTGCTCACTCTGAACAGAAGGCCTTACTTCCTTACAGAGACTGAGGCTGTAAAGTAGGGAGTGCCTCAACTTACTCTTCTATGTTTATGTCCATCTGGCTCCCATCTTCTTATCCTTCCCCTCTTAGGAAAAGAGCTACCGATTCCTGTTTATTAAGGCTTTAGATCTGGCCTCCCCATCCCACCATTTGCACCTGTATTTTTACTCTAAGCTCATAAACTTGCTCACACTTTCCCCATCTGAAAATCAAACCAAACAAAAAACTCTTATCCCCCACCCCCCCCCACTTCCTGCAAAGATAAGGCTGATCAGCTCTCTTCTTTTCTTACCTCCCACTCCCTCTCTAATCCGGTTTCTGCCCTTATCACTCCACAGTGAATGAATCATCAGCTGAACCCCATGTGGACAAAACAAACTGGCACTTCCCTTCTTCCTTTCCCTGTCCTCCCTGAGCCATTTGATTTACTGGCTGTCCCTTCCTCCCTTGGCTTTGCCCATTTGTCTCATCCTCCTTGCTGTCAAATCTGTTAGTTCCTTCTGAGTGCCCTTTATTGACTCCCTTTGGACCTCATCCCCTAAATGCAGTGTTGCTGGGTTTATTCTGTGCTCTGCTTTCCCCACTCTGGCTGCTTTCCCTGGCTGACCCCGTCTGCAGTCATGGCTTCAATTACCAATGCTGATTGAAAATTCACATGCCTCTAGCTCCTGTTCAGGCTTCTCTGAAGTTCCAGACCCTCATGCCCAACTGCCCCCTGGACAACCTTCACTTAAATGTCCCTCAGGTACCTCAGACTCAGCCTCTTCCTAACAGAATTCATATCTTTTCAGCCAGACTTCTTCTCCTGGATTCTTTGTGAATATTGTTGTTATCCAGGATCCTGACCGCTTTTCACCATTCCTAGTCAGTCATCAACTTTAGAGAGATGGAGGGATTTATGTTCACTGGAATCCCGGGGAAGCTGAGGGATGGAGATTGGCTTGGCAGGGCTGCTTTCCTGAAGAGATGCAGTGGATTGGGGGGCTACATACAGCAGGGAGGACTACATGGTAGGAATGGCACTTAGAGAGCTGGCCCAGTGAGGGAAGGGTAGCTATGGGTGATGCTTCCAACCTTGTGTAAACTTCACCGAGCATCACCAAGCGCAGAGGTATTTGGAATTCTTGAAGAGAAAGGAAGAAGCGAGCTTGCCTGTGCCCAAACAGATCTGAAGCGAGATAGCTCAAAGAGGATCAGGGACAGAGAGAAGCCCAACACAGTAAGATTCAGAAGTGCGAGGGCTGAGAGTACTTGGATCTCTCAGGGATAATGAGGCCCCAAGTGAGTGTGGTTTATATATGTCCCATTTACAGTCTCTACCTATGTAAGGTCTCCAACTGGATCCTCTTTTCCTCCAGGCTATTGCTCACTCCCATGTCTGTCCAAAAAGCGAATCTTATTAGGACGTTGGCTCTTTTTAAAAAAAAAAAAAAAAAAATTATTTATTTATTTTGGCTGCATTGGGTCTTCGTTGCTGCGCACAGGCTTTCTCTAGTTGCGGTGAGTGGGGGCTACTCTTTGTTGTGGTGCGTGGTCTTCTCATTGCGGTGGCTTCTCTTGTTGCAGAGCATGGGCTCTTAGGCGGGGGCTCTAGAGCGCAGGCTCAGTAGTTGTGGCGCACGTGCTTAGTTGTTCCGTGGCATGTGGGATCTTCCTGGACCATGGCTCGAACCTGTGTCCCCTGCATTGGCAGGCAGATTCTTAACCACTGTGCCACCAGGGAAGTCCAAGCCATTGGCTCTTTTAACTTTTGGACAGTAAGTTAAAAATTCCTTAGCTCCTCACACAAGGTCCTTCAGGATATGGTCCCTGGTTACTATCTAGCCCCATCTCTTGCTGCTGCCTACACATTCTTTTTGCTTTAGCCACGTGAAATTCTTCCAGCTCTTTAAAAGCACCAGGCTGGGCTTCCCTGGTGGCGCAGTGGTTGAGAGTCCGCCTGCCGATGCAGGGGCCATGGGTTCGTGGCTCGGTCCGACAAGATCCCACATCCCGAGGAGCGGCTGGGCCCGTGAGCCATGGCCGCTGAGCCTGCGCGTCCGGAGCCTGTGTTCCGCAACGGGGAGAGGCCACAACAGTGAGAGGTCCGCGTACCGCAGAAAAAAAAAAAAGCACCAGGCCTTCATATAGGGGTTCCATACTCCCCACCCTAACCCCATTCATTCTGCCATTTCTGCTTTTCCTTCAATACTCAGCTCAAGCACCATTTCCCAGAAGACTTTTACAACCCCAATCTGATTTTCTCTGGGTTATCATGGCATACTACACATAAAAATACCCTTTACCGCATCTCACTATAATCAGTTAACTTGCTTCTCTTCCCTGGTAGACTGGGTACATTATGAAGGAAGATCTCAGTGTATCTGGCTTTCTATCCCCAATGTTTTGCTCATGAACAGTACTTGATATTTCTAAATAAATAAATAGTGATCAACCATCAAAGTTTTAAAGTTTAAGCAGAAGGCTACTTAACCTAGAAACCTTTTAACATTTAAATAGCAGGCCATTAATTGTGTCATTTCACATGCTAATCGTGCATCTTCATTCCTGAAGGTGAGTGAAATGTTGCTGGCCCATTTGCCAGTGGGAAAATCTGGACTTTTAAGAGTGCATCTCCAGGAGGTATCTGTCCCACAGACGGATCTCAAGCAGCCTGTCATCTGCAGAACCGACCAGATCAGCGTCCTTCTCCCGGTCTTGACCTACACGGCACCTTTCGCCACTAAGAGAGGTGGGCAGATTGACATATTTATGGTAATCTCTCTCTTGTCTTTAGGTTAAGGAGTGCACGGGGTATGTTGATTTATGTGGGTGTGCTTTTGTGTGTGTGAGCCCGCGTGTGGGTGGGGAAGGAGGAAGAGGGCAGTGTGTTCATCACTTCTTCACAGATGCCTTTCCTGACCTGCTTGACTGGGCGATGCTCGCCTCCCCACCCTCTCCGAGCACCTTATTCTCCCCCTCTGCACCGATCACAGCTTTTCTGGCATTTGTGTGATGAATGCCTGTCTCCTCCCCTAGATCGTAAACTGCAAGAGGTAAGGATCCTAATATGCTCCTATTCACCCTGTAATCCCCCAGCCCAGGAGGACGCCTAAGGCGTCACTGGTATTCCACAAATATTTCTTCGACTGGCATTTCTTGGCCCGACTCGGGGGACCCACCGCGTAAGGGAGCCACGGCCGACCCCCGCGGCAGGACCCCAGCGGCCACTAACACCCCCCAACCAACGGCCGGGCGAGGCGGGGCCGGGCGGGGCGCTCTCGCGGGGACAGTTCTCGGGCTCGCGTGGGCGCAGCCCCGTGAGGGGGAACCGCGGGGAGGGAGCTGGCGCGGCGCAAGGCCGAGGCCTGGCCAATAAACGCCGGCCGGGCGGGGCTCGCGGCCGGCTGCCCGGGAGCGCGCGGGGCTGGGCGTGCCCACGAGTGACGCTCAGGGCCGGGCCGACCAATGGGCGCGGGGTAGGCGGGCCTGGCGGCCAGGGGCTCTAAGACGCGAACGGGAGGCCGGCCGGACAGACTGACGTTTGGCTGCAACGCGGGAGGCGCGTGGCAGGGATGGCGCTGGCGCGGGCCTGGAAACAAATGTCCTGGTTCTACTACCAGTACCTGCTGGTCACGGCGCTCTACATGCTGGAGCCCTGGGAGCGGACTGTGTTCAGTATCCTGCCCGGGCCGCGGGCGCGGGGCCGGGTCGGGGCGCGGGGGCCCGGGCGGCATCCTCCCGGGCCCAGGGCCTGGCGGGCGCGGGGCGGCGGGAGGGCGGAGAGGCGGCCCCGCGGGAACTGCGCGCGCGGACTCGCCTCTTGGCGGCGGGCACGCGGGGCCGAGGTCTCGGAGCCGAGGGTGGCGCTCCCGCGGTTGGGGGGTGGGGGACGAGAACTCTTTTGAGATCTGAGGTCGCCGGTGAGTCACTGGACCGAGGTAGAAGCGTCTTTATTGCTGGAGGAGATCCCCTAGGGCGATGTCTACCTGGTGTGCCCTCGCCTGCACTTCGGCCGTGCCAGCCTTTGATTCAATCTCCTGTTCCCGTGGGAGGCAGGGACCGTGTAAGTGGAGCAAATCGCTCCCGGCTTGGACGCTTTTGACCTTTAGCTGTCCCTGATTTAGCTGGCTTTGGTCCTAATAAGAATGCTAACCAGTTTATCGGCTTTTAAGTCAGGTTGTGAATTTGTGCTCATGGCATCCCAATACAGTTTTTGAAAGCAGTTCGTTAATCGTACCTTTTTGGTCTTCAAGATGATTTAAAAAGTCTGTTCTACTCATTAATTTGCTGTTTGCACAGTCCGTTAACAGTCGAGCCCGAAAAGGAATATGTGGTTAGTTGTAGATAGTGTTTGAAGCTGTGTTTTTGTAGATGGCTAATAACTTCTCGTTAACGACTATACAGCATTTACTACCAGACAAGCAACTGTGCTAAGTGCTTTGCCTGTATCTTAACTCATCTAACTTTCATAAGCTCAATTAATAACTCAAGGTTGTGAAGAGAGGCTTCCTGAAGTCTGTCTTCATTTGTCTATGTTGACATCCCTTGATATTATTCTTGCAGAATAAATACTAATGAGAGATAACTTTAAAAAAACTTGAGGGCCAATATGAAACAAATATTTTATATAGCATGCTTGCTTCATATAGGGCCTCTCGTCTTCAGTGTGGTTTAGTTTGGAGTAGCTTCAGAACAACTTTGCAAATACGTTGCCATATTGTGGTAGAGTGACTGAGGAAATTTCATTCCAAGCCTTAATAAGTGTATTTATTTGTCTTGAACTAGCATAGGATTGCACTCAAAGCTGAGTCTTTTGTCTCAACACTTTTGAGGCATCTTAGCTGCTTTACAAGGAAATTTAGTTTTATTATTGTTGGCATTTCTTTCCAAACCTGGAGTTTAAGAACCGGAATGCAGAGTTTGGATTTAAAGTCTGAATGTAAAGTATGCCCTAATTTCCTGCACCATTTACTTGTAGCTGCAGTTTAGTTTCACTCTAAGTTCTATAGGTTGGAGCTCATGAGGTCATCCTTGTAAAATGTATACTAAAATATAGACCACCTCTTGACTCAGTTAAAGTTATTAAAAAGTGAATTTAAACAATGTTGTGCTAAATTGAAACTCTTTAAATCAGAAGTTGAATGTAGTGCCCCACTATCAGAGTCTACACTCTAATTTTACTCTTAAAGGCTTTTGTTGGCACGTAGATAAATGCTATGGTGTCAGTTGTGTTAAGGTTTTTCTGTATTATATTGCAGTAGTAATAGTGTCATAAATACCTCCGTGTTTTTCTTGGGGGGGATGGAGAAATAAATTATGAAATGATATGTAGTACCTCTGTGGGTTTTTGCCTTTGAAGCATTTGACTTCTCATTGGTTTATGGGACCACATGATTTCATTAAAAAAAAAAAACAAAAACACACACTAGTTAGATTTGCAACCAACCTGAAAGAGACCTGCTGGGACCTGTTGACATCCACCTCTGGAGGGGAAGTTTTAACATGTTTCGAAAGTCCCCTTTCCCTACTGGCAGCCATCAGTGGGAAAGGAAAAGACCAGGTTTTGTAACCAAGACATGTTTTGTAACCAGCGAGACACTGCCTGTGGTGCCTTACTGGGTAACATTGTAATCATGCTGTTGAGGGGAGCTAGAAAATTAAAAATCTTTGTTAAAATAATTGGAAGCATAAGTAAAAGTTATTTTAGCCTTGTTCTTTTAATTAAAAAAACAAAGGTTTATTCTGTAATGGCTTCCATGACATTTTATATTTGTATTTATTTTAAGCAAAATGCAGGCAGTTTTTTTGGTTTATGTTTGGAATTAGATTCCCCCTGAAAGACAGTCCATGTTTCTTCAAGGAAAGAGTTTTGTTTTGTTTTGTTTTGTTTTTAACCACAGTGCTGGGCACACAAATAATGCTTGACAAACTTTTTTTTTGACAAACATTTGTTTATATGTTGATTTGTCATTTCAAAGAAATTGCAGAAGCACTGATTTTAAGCCACTTTTAGAGTAGCTTTGGAACTTGACTGTTCCTTATGAACAGCATTCAGTTCTTGTAGAGAATTCAAACTTAAAGAAGTAGATAAGGCTATAGATTGAAAGAACTTCTTTGATTTATTTTGGAGATGTTAACAAAATTTGCATTGCTCTGTCTACTCATTTGTAAAACATGTACATTTGCTGAGTTCTGTATTCCACAAGTATTGTATACTTTCTAATTGCCAGATACTATTCTAGATAGTAGGGATTTGCCTGTGAATAAAACAGATAAAAATATTTATTCTAATCCCACTAGATAAATAAGTAAAAAATTAGATTATTAAATTGTTATAGCTGTTATGGAGAAAAATAAAATGGAGAAGAGGATAGGAACTAAGAAAGAGTCCATGTCTTTGATTTTTAGTTAGAGTGGTGAGGGAGGGGACATTTAGAAAGATTTAAGCAGGGGAAAAATTCCAGAGGATCGAACATTCCAGGCAGAAGGAACAGTAACTAGGGATGCCCTGAAGCACCAGTGTATCTGGCTTGTTTCTGGGATAGCTGAGTGGCTGGTGTGCCTGGGGTGGAGTTAGTGGGGATGAGTAGTAGGAAAGGAGGTCATATCTGTTCCAGTAGGGCCTCCTAGTCATGGAGTGAGAGTTCTGGAGATGAAGGGAGGTGCTTATACCTTTTGAGTAGAGTCACTCAAATCCAGTAACAGTTTTCTCACTGACATTTTTCTCACTGACATTTTTAAGCACAATAAGTCCCCTACATACAGACGAGTTCCAAGAGCGCGTTCGTAAGTCCAATTTGTTCGTTAAGTCCAACAAAGTTAGCCTAGGTACCCAACTGACACGATTGGCTACATAGTACTGTACTGTAATAGAAAACAAATACAAAAAAAAAACATTTTTTTTTTTTGCAGTAAGCGGGCCTCTCACTGTTGTGGCCTCTCCCGTTGCGGAGCGCAGGCTCCGGACGCGCAGGCTCAGAGGCCATGGCTCACGGGCCCAGCGGCTCCGCGGCATGTGGGATCCTCCCGGAGCAGGGCTTGAACCCGCGTCCCCTGTATCGGCAGGCGGACTCCCAACCACTGCGCCACCAGGGAAGCCCCAAGAAAACATTTTAAATCTTACAGTACAGTACCTTGAAAAGTACAGTAGTACAGTACAGCAGCTGGCATCCAGGGGCTGGCATTGAGTGAACAGCCAAGAAGAATTACTGACTGGAGGAGGGGGAGGAGGTGGGTGATGGTAGAGCTGAAGGGGATTAACTGTTTTTAATAAAGTAGGAAAATAAACCACAAGAATATACATTTTTCCTTTCCCCATGAGACTCAAAGCTCTTTCCATTTTGAATGGGAAAAAAACACCTAGGAACAGGGTTTTAAAATTTATTGTAATTAAAAAAATAATTTCAACATCCTGAGTTCTGTTCTAAGTTTTCAAGAAGATGGACTTCACTTCTTAAAGGAAATTAGATCCAAGTTCAGCAAAAATTAGAATTGACACATGTTCTCAGGTAGATGCCTGCCCCACCCCCTTGTTATTCCGCTGAAAGAGCTGGGCAGTGAGTGCTTTGGGATGCAGGGCAGGAAGAGCATGGTGGACTCAGAGAACTTTCAGGGAGGTATTTGAGTTCTTTGCTTTATTTTCTCCTAGGTGGGGAGAAGGTGTGGACTGGGGTGCAGAGATGTGTTGGGATGGTGAGTACGCCAAGCTGACTTGGCTGGAGCAGGGATTCTTTAAGGCAGAGTGGGTGGGAAGTAAAGTTGAAAAAGCAGGTTGAGGCTGTTTTTTAATTGAACAGACACTTCTGTGTGCGTACCTTGTGCCAGACGCTGGCTTAGATGCTTGTGATGTATCAGTGAGCACATGAGACAGAGATCCCTGTCCTTGGGAAACTTTGATAATGAGTGAAATATATAGTGGGAATTCCCTGGCAGGCCAGTGGTTAGGACTCTGTGCTTCCACTGCAGGGGGCATGGGTTCGATCCCTGGTCAGGGAACTAAGATCCTGCAGGCAGCGAGGTGTTACCAAAAAAAAAAAGTGAAATATATAGTATGTTAGGTGGTAAGCATTATGGAAAACAGAAACGTAGGTCAGGGGGATAAGAAATGTGTGGGATGGGATGGAGTTACTGTTTTTAAAGAGGATATCAGGAGAGGCTTCATTGCAAAAGCATATTTGAGTAAAAAATATAAAGGAGGTGAGAGAGTTAGCAGGGTAGAAATCTGAGGGAAGTGCAGAGCTAGCAGAGGGACTAGCCATTGCAAAGTCCCTGAGTCCAGAGCCTGCCTGGCATGGATGAAGGCCATCACTGAGGCAGGTATGGCTAGTGCAGAGTGAGTGTGTGGGAGAGTCCTAGGCGGTGAGGTCAGACTCTTTGGAGGTCCTGGAGGTCTCCGTAAGGACTTTGATTTTTTTTTTTTTTTTTGCGGTACGCGGGCCTCTCACTGCTGTGGCCTCTCCCGTTGCGGAGCACAGGCTCCGGACGCGCAGGCTCAGTGGCCATGGCTCACGGGCCCAGCCGCTTCGCGGCATGGGGGATCTTCCCGGACCGGGGCTCGAACCCGTGTCCCCTGCATCGGCAGGCGGACTCTCAACCACTGCGCCACCAGGGAAGCCCAGGACTTTGATTTTTAATTTTGGTAAAAAGGTACTCTTGGGCTTCCCTGGTGGCACAGTGGTTGGGAACCTGCCTGCCAATGCAGGGGACACGGGTTTGAGCCCTGGTCCAGGAAGATCCCACATGCCGTGGAGCAACTAAGCCCGTGTGCCACAACTACTGAGCCTGCGCTCTAGAGCCCACAAGCCACAACTACTGAGCCCACGCACCGCAATGCAGAGTAGCCCCCGCTTGCTGCAACAAAGACCCAATGCAGCCATAAATAAATAAATAAATTTATTTAAAAAAAAAAAAAAAAAGGTACTCTTGGAAGGTTTGATAGAGGAGTGATCCAATCTGGCTTTTTAAGTTTGAAAGGGTTTACTTTGGTTGCAGGATTTGGAATAAATTAAGGGTGGCTGGAGGAGGCAAGGGTAGAAGCAAAGGTAGATATTTTGGATTGAGATAGGCTTTGAATGATAATGAAAAAAAGCATTCCTTTTTTTAAAATTAAAAATTAAAAAAAATTTATACAACTTTAAAGATTCCTTTCCATTAACAGTTGTTACAAAATATTGGCTATATTCCCTGCATTGTACAATACATCCTTGAGCCTGTCTTACACCCAATAGTTTGTATCTCCCACTCCCCTACCCCTATGTTGCCCCTCCCCTACCCCTATGTTGCCCCTCCCCCTCCCCAGCGCTACATTTTAAGCTGTATGTTCTTTTCAGTAGCGACTAAGTTATTTTCTTAGATTTTCGCTGTATCCTCAAATGCTTAAAGCTAGAATTGAGAAGGATTTTTCTTCACCTGTCAATATACTAGAGTAATTAACATGTTTGACAATTTATTTTATTTTATTTGTTTATTTTTTATAAGCTTATTTATTTATTTATTTTTGGCTGCATTGGGTCTTTGCGCATAGACTGGGGGGGGGCGGGCAGGGGCTACTCTTCAATGTGGTGTGCAGCCTTCTCATTGTGGTGGCTTCTCTTATTGCGGAGCATGGGCTGTAGGTGCGCGGGCTTCAGTAGTTGTGGCTCGCGGGCTCTAGAGGGCAGGCTCAGTAGTTGTGGCGCTCGGGCTTAGTTGCTCCACGGCATGTGGGATCTTCCCGGAGCAGGGCTTGAACCCGTGTCCCCTGCATTGGCAGGCGGATTCTTAACCACTGCGCCACCAGGGAAGTCCTATGCCATTTCATTTGATCTTCCTTTTGTAGAAATGAATGCAGTTTTCCATTACCAGGGAGGGCTAAATGAGGAAAGCCGAGCTAGGAATAACTGTAACTGATAAATTATTTTATTTTTATTTTTAATTAAAAAAAATTTTTTTTTGTAGCTGAATCGTGCAGCATGTGGAATCTTACTTAGTTCCCCGACCAGGGATCAAACCCGAGCCCCGTGCAGTGGAAGCGTGGAGTCTTAACCACTGGACCGCCAGGGAGGTCTCTGTAACTGATAAATTAATACTTCCAACCCTCCAGCCCAGTGGTATTCAGACTTTTCATTTGTGCATTCCCTAAAAGAACAAAAAGCACATACTGTGTATCCTCTCACTCATTTAAGTTGACATCTGAAATCTTTCATAGTGAATTTAGACAATTACAAAAGGTTTAATTTTTTGCTTTTAAAAAATTATTGTGTTTTTGCTAAAACCTTAGAACTATAATTTTTTTCTTATACAATTCATAGAAAACATTCATCACATGACCTGATTGGCAAAGCTGGTCCTCACTGTGAAGCCAAATAGGCAAAATCAGTCTTAATTTCTGTCAGAAAAAGCTCAGTGTCATTTTTCTGTTCAAATAATTGTTATGTAGAACCTTCAGTCCTGTCTCACTTTTTTGTTGTTGCTGTTTTATAATTTTATTTGACAATCAGTGGTTAGTTCTCTTCCACATTGACTATAGGTTTTTCAAAGTGGTGACAGGTACTTAGGTAACCAACATATAGAGCTTGTTTGGTGAATCTTCAGCTTCATGTTTTTTTGACAACCGCACAACCACACGTGGAGACAGTATGGGACATTCCTTAACCCTTTGGCCGAGACAGTTTTGTTGAAACTGTTGTCACTGTGCACATCTGGAGTTCCTGCCTCCTTCATGGCAAATTTCTGGATCTCTTTCAGTGCCTCAGGGGCATGCTTCTTGAAACCCACTCCATGGGTGCGCTCGTGAATGTTGACAGTGGATTCTCTGGTCACTACCTCAGTGATGGCAGAACAGCCCCTCTCACCATCCTCCTTGCTGGAGGCATTTTGCCGGGCCTAGGTTGGAAAGGTGTCCCACTTCCAAATTCACATTATTAGATGGATAGATAGGTGAGGTTTGGAGCTGTGCCAGGAGTCTGTTACCTGAACGAAATGAAGTACAATGTAAGTTAGTTACTATTCCTTTGTTTGCTGTCCCAGAGGTTATTTTATACCCTGGGGAAATGCGTAATTGTAAGATTCTGGAAGTAAAGTGAGAGAAGTGAAGTTGTAAGGGGGGGATGGGAAGAACTAGCAGATCACAGTTCTCAGATCAGCTTGAGGAGAGTACGGTGGAAGCTGAAGATTTGTAAACTGATGCCCCTTAACTGATTCTAATCCTCTGAAAAGTCTTGTTCCTCCAGGGCTCCTGTGCTTTAGTTTGAAAACAGCTGCTCTAGCCTGTTTGACACTGCCTGGATATTTGGCTGGCTATGTGAGAATGTTAGATTATCCCTTGTCTGTACTCCTTAGGATATTATAACTTTTTCTTTGGTAGGAAAAAGTTCTTTTCTTTCAGGAAAGGTGGAAGAGAAAAACTATGCTACACAAGAACTAGGTGATCTGTACTAGGACGTAAGGGAAAGTCATGGGAGGTTGATGGCAGTGGGGACAAAGCACATACAGATGATGTACAGTGTTTCTGCATGTGATACCAGTGATTTTTCAGTAGAGGTGAATGTGGATCCTGTTTCCACTGCTTCATATTCTTAAAGACCTTGTGACCTCCTCCGCCCCACACCCCCGGCTCAGGGTTTGATTGTGGTAACATTTGTGGTGCTTAGGAGCAAGGATAAGATAAATTCTTTTTTTTTTTTTTTTTTTTTTTTTGGCTACGTTGGGGTTGGGTCATCGTTGATGCGCGCGGGCTTTCTCTATTTGCAGAATGCGGGGCTACTCTTCGTTGCGGTGTGCAGGCTTCTCATTGCGGTGGCTTCTCATTGCGGAGCACGGGCTCTAGGCGAAGTGGGCTTCTCATTGCAGTGGCTTCTCTTGTTGCGGAGCACGGGCTCGAGAAGCGTGGGCTTCAGTAGTTGTGGCGAGTGGGCTCAGTAGTTGTGGCTCACGGGCTCTAGAACACAGGCTCAGTAGTTGTGGTGTAGGAGCTTAGTTGCTCTGGGGCATGTGGGATCTTCCCGGACCAGGGCTCAAACCCGTGTCCCCTGCATTGGCAGGCAGATTCTTAACTACTGCGCCACCAGGGAAGTTGAAGGTAAATTCTTTAGATTAAAAAAAAACCCAATGCTCAATTTTAATAATTAAAACGCTATGTTCTAAAAGTTCTACTTAAGAGAGGATATATACTTTTCATGAATTGGAATGCTTAAAAAATAGTAGTTAAGGGGGCTTCTCTCGTGGTGCAGTGGTTGAGAGTCCACCTGCCAGTGTAGGGGACGCAGGTTCAATCCCTGGTCTGGGAAGATCCCACATGCTGCAGAGCAACTAAGCCTGTGCGCCACAACTGCTGAGCCTGCGCTGTAGAGCCCACAAGCCACAACTACTGAGCCCAGGTGCCACAACTACTGAAGCCCATACACCTAGAGCCCGTGCTCTGCAACAAGAGAAGCCACCAGAATGAGAAACCCACGCACCGCAACAAAGAGTAGCCCCTGTTCGCCGAAACCAGAGAAAAGCCCGCGCACAGCAACAAAGACCCAACGCAGCCAGAAACAATAATAATAATTTAAAAAATACTAGTTATGGAATGATAGAAAGTATTGTATTTATGATCAATAGTTATGAAAAGTAGAATTACTACTAACACAAGAATTTTGGCCATCATGTGTTGTATGCGTTCCTGAAAAATTCTCAAATAAAAGAGTTTATGGGAAAATATCATGAGCCCCTCAAAATCTATGCAACTTCGTAAGCAGGTGCTAATGAAAACAATGATTGGCATCTTGGGGGACAACTTGGATAGCCTGGGCAGGCAGGCTGGGTGATGCCCCAGGGAACATTAAAAATGCATGGACAGGGCTTCCCTGGTGGTGCAGTGGTTGAGAGTCCGCCTGCCGATGCAGGGGACACGGGCTCGTGCCCGGGTCCGGGAAGATCCCACATGCCGTGGAGCGGCTGGGCCCGTGAGCCATGGCTGCTGAGCCTGCGCGTCCGGAGCCTGTGCTCCGCAGCGGGAGAGGCCACAACGGTGAGAGGCCCACGTATCGCAAAAAAACTAATAATAAAAAATAAAAAAAATGCATGGACAGAGTTGACTGGAACTGCTGAAGTGATGGAGATGGTGGGCTGCTGTCGAGGAGGTGCAGGAGGCAGTGCAATCCTGCCATTAGTTGGGAGCTGTGCTCGCATGGAGGTGTACCTTTCTGGAGAAAGGTATCTGTATCTGGAGCCCAGGTACAGATGCTAATTTTTAATTTTCTTAAAATAGAGCTAAAAGGACTGCAGCCGCTGAGCTGAGGGATGTTTCTTGCTGAAGATTATAATACTTTCCTCACTAATCTGGCTCCCAAAAAATACCATATGAAACTATGCAGCTCCTGTGATATCCTAGTCATATATGAGTTAATTGATGTTCCAGAAATGTGTTATAGCAGAACAGATTATATTTTAGAGCAGACAGGTAATTTTTCCCCCTTGACCCTGGGACTTCAGATCTTCATGTGATTAATAGAAGCTCTAATTATAAAGACATATAGCGATACATAGCCTTGGTGTCTCTGGGTTCAGAGCTGCAAACCATTTCCAGGATTTCACCTCAGAGTTGAACATTGCTGGTTTCAGCAGAAGTCTTTTTTGTTTGTTTTGTTTTTAAAGAGTTCGTCATCAAGTTGTTCTAAAATCAATTTCCATACTTAAGTATGACCAACACTACAGAAAGCTCAGAGAATGGGTTTTGCTTGCTAACAGTAACCTCTGATGCTAATGTGATATCCTTTACTATGGCCCAAGAATATCAAATTGGCTGACTTACACAGGACTATAACCATATCATTATCTTCTACTTACTTTCATTTATGGCAACTAGGAAAGCATCAAAAGTGATATATTTGGTAAAAATAAGCTTTCTTTTTTTTTTTTCTAAATTTTTGGCCGTGCCATGCAGCTTGCAGGATATTAGTTCCCCAACCAGGGACTGAACCCGTGCCCTCGGCAGTGAAAGCACAGAGTCCTAACCACTGGACCACCAGGGAAGTCCCGAAATAAGTTTTCTTAACATTTCTTTTGGTGATGGTCTCTAGTTTTTCGAGGTCAAGGGACAAAACCTGCAGTAATAAGAAAGATTCCTTTTTGGAGCATCATTCAGCAGCTGACACCTGCTTTCCCGTAGAGCTTTGATTGCTTTTCACCAAACAGCCTATGGTAATACTTTGTCAGA
The DNA here is from genome assembly GCF_002837175.3 of Physeter macrocephalus. Classification (NCBI taxonomy): domain Eukaryota; kingdom Metazoa; phylum Chordata; class Mammalia; order Artiodactyla; family Physeteridae; genus Physeter; species Physeter macrocephalus. The sequence goes on along the minus strand of NC_041224.1, from coordinate 117,816,521 downwards.
TACTTTGTTTTCTTTTTTCATTAAGATGGTTCCTTAAAAAAATTAAATTTATCAAAACTTTTGAATATTTCTGAGGATAAAAGTAGCTTTTTAGAGTTAGTTTTACAAAAGGAATTTGACTAATAGAAGATTGGATTGTTTTAGATGACATTTTAGCTTTGTTTTGTGTTTTTGTTTTTGTTTTTTTTTTGAGGTACGCGGGCCTCTCACTGCTGTGGCCTCTCCCGTTGCGGAGCACAGGCTCCGGACGCGCAGGCTCATTGGCCATGGCTCACGGGCCCAGCCCCTCCGCGGCATGGGGGATCTTCCCGGACCAGGGCACGAACCTGTGTCCCCTGCATCGGCAGGAGGACTCTCAACCACTGCGCCACCAGAGAAGCCCTAGCTTTGTTTTTTGATGTGACCAGGGCCATCAGAGACTGAAAACATTGAAATTAGACTAGTGAAGAGGAATAAATCATACCCACTGGAACAAAGGCCCCTGCCCTTTTCCCAATGAGGAGCTACTTTTGGTTTCTCCAGTCTTGCGAATAGGTTGCTAAGGTAGGCGGTGATAGTACGGGGTTACTGGTTAGGGCAGGAAATGTTAGTTACCGTGGTCTTACTTCTGGTGTACTGTATTTAACTTTAAAGCATTTCCTCTTTTTTTTTTAAGTTGCTGGGAAAAGGACTGGGGATGGCCAATCCCTTGTATGGGCAAAAAGTCTTTATTTTTTTTTTTTCCTGTCTAACTGGGAACTTATCAGCTCATGATTAGTTGGGGATCCCTGTTAAAGAAAACAGCAGACAGCACACAGATATATGGTTTCACATCTATTTGCTTTTTAATCCATTGGACCCATAAAATATTTATGTTATGTCCAAGTTATAAATAACCTCTGATTGTTCACTCAGCCCTCGAACAAACAATTATCGGCAGTGCCTGCACAGTCCTGGCACATTATCTTCTCAGTTCTTGAATGGTTGATGAAGTGCCTGCTTTGTCTAACAATGCACTACAACTGGAAGCAAAGAGCAGCCGAGGCATTCACTCTCAAGCACTTAAAATTCAGTGGTAGAGACAGTTACATACACACAAAACAGAAAAGACATATTTTTTAATCTTTGAGGTTTTTGGTTTGTTATAGTCTGGATTTCACTAGCTTTATTCTATATTTCTTGAATGATGGTTCTCCCTCTAAAACATAAACGTGATTAATCTTGGTACAGCTGCTGATACTTATACAAACAGCAGTAAGGGCTTGGTAAATGGAAAGATTACTCTATCACTTTGTGTATTACCTTCCAATAGATGTGTATTATATAACACTGAATATTTACATTTTCTGTGTGTGTGTGTGCGCCTCAGTGTCTCAAAGAGAAGATTACATTAAGAATGATTGAGAAGTGGTGCTTAAATGCCCTCTCCAAGCAAGTGGGATCCTAACATTAATCCAGGAAGGGATTTCATTTTATGGAGAAGAAACTCAGGTCCAGAGAGGTTGTGATGCCTTAGGATTATACTATAAATAACAAGTTAATAGCAGAGTGACCTTGGGCAATTTCCAAACAGAGGTCTGAGTCATAATGTTAAGTGCCCAAGCCCTCAAACAATAATTTCAATAAAGATTATATTACCTTTTGTTGCAGAATAGATTTGATTCCAAATTTTTATATCAACCCTGAAAGGTAGGTGATGTGTGTCCCCAAACCATAGATAAGGAGACTAGTGATCAGAGAGTTTTTGACACAACCAGGGATTGGCAGAATTGCAGCTCAAACCTAGGTCTCTTCCAGTGCCATGGTGATTCCAGTATCCATTTCTTGTACTTCACAGTGTGTCAAGGATACTCTAAACTTTGAGAGGTGTGTTAAAGAACGCAGTGGATTGAGAAATCCACTCAAGTACCCAGATAGCAAGTAATAGCTGTTATATTCTAAATGGTGTATGTTTAGCTCTGTTTGTGAGAACATTTCTAAGAAGATGAAGGTCACATGTTCCCCAACCTTGCAAATGTCACAACAAAACTGCCATTTTGAATGGTGCCAAGCATAACCTCAGGGAGTATTCAACTCAGTGTATTGGAGCTCTTTCAGCTACATGGCTAAAATTGCTTAAATTGCATTTGTAGAAAGTTACTTATTAAAAGGCACTTTTTTGCATGTTTTGCAAGGTGATTATTAAGGCTAGTAGAAATTCCTCATGGTCCCATTGTTTACTTGTTCATTTAATATGAGTTTCACTGTATAGTTAAGCCAGTGTTAAATAGTGTCTTATTTGGGGGGGGAGGGATTAATTGGGAATTTGGGATTAACAGATCAACAACAAGGACCTATTGTGTAGCACAGGGAACTATAATCAATATCTTGTAATAACCTATAATGGAAAAGAATCTACAAAAGAATATATGTATATCTGAATCACTTTGCTGTACACCTGAAACATTGTAAATCAACTATACTTCAGTAAAAAAATATTCTCTTATGGTTGAAAGCTTTAGGATAATTTTGGGGAATAATTTTGAAATTTAATTGTATAGAAAACTTACTTTTAGAGGCTTATTTAATTATTGTGATTCTGGAAATACTTAGGAGAAGTGGGATCAGAATACAGAAACTGTTTTTTGAGGGAAATAGAATTAAAAGTTAAATTTAATAAGTGGCTCTGGGTAAAAGGTTAGGTTTATTGTTATTATTGTTATTATTTTGAGTAGCTAATAATTGGCATTTGCATCTAGGTGCAAGTGACTTTTGGTAATTTTCTGTTTTCTTGGTCAGAATTGAGAGTTGTTTATTCTGTTTCTGAGAGCTAAGATTTTCTGTTTATTTCCTAGTAGCAAATTAGATCCAGTGATGCCTAACCCAAACTTTGCCAGGGAAAAAGATCCTTCAAATCAAACAGTTTTTAGTCTAGTACTATATGCAGTTCCATTTTCCTTTACAGTTCTTACTTATTAAAAAAAATAAGTAAGACTTATTGACTATTCAGGCATGCAATAAAAAACCCATAAAGAATAATATAATGAAAGTGTGCCCATACCACCAACTGAAGAAAAACATGCATTTGAAGACCCTTTGTGCCCCTTCTCACTTGATCTCCCTTCTTCCTCTTCCCATTTCACCCCACTAAGTAACCACTATCCTGAATTTAGCATATATAATTGCCATTTATTTGTTATTACTCCACATGTATGCATCACAGCATAATGCTGTAGAAAGTCATGAACTCTAGTGTCTAACATTTTAACCAGGCAAAACATCTTTTCAAGTTTTGATAAGTTCTGGGGACTTCCCTGGTGGTCCAGTGGTTAAGAGTCTGCGCTTCCATTTCAGGGGGCACAGGTTCGATCCCTGGTGGGGGAACTAGGATCCTGCATTCCTTTGGTGTGGCCAAGAAAAAAAAAAGTTTTGATAAGTTCTTGTTTCACTTGGAAAGATGTCCTGATTTTATATGCATGTAAAAGATTATAGGTTTGACAATTTAGTGTTCACAAAATTGAGCCTAAGTTTCAGATTCCTGTCTGATAGTAGAGCAATCTCTGTTAAGCTAATTTATGCATGTTAACTGATACATTCTCCATACTAAATAGAAGAATTATAGTGCCATAAAGAGTAGGTAATATAATCATTCAAATGGCTGTTTTTAGTGATTCTTACTTGAATTTGAGCCAATGACCTGAAGATTATTACTATGCCATTTCATTTGCTTGGCATATACATTCATAAGTCTTACATAAAAGCTGTTAAAAAAACCAAAAAGCATCTTGAAAATATAGTATTGCTTAGAAACAGATTTTGGTTTTCTTTGCTGTAGTTGCTTTAGAGTTTGTTGGTCACAGTAATATGTGGAATACTTAGCACCACAGTGAATCTAGAGTCAAATAATGTTTCTTAAGCAATTCCTTTATTCATCAAATATTTATTAAGCGTGTGTTATGTTAGATGTTGGAGATACAAAAATGATTAGACATTGTTCCTGTGTTCAAGGAGTTGATAATCTGGATGAGATAAATATCAATACATCTACAAATAGATAATGTCAGGGGATAAGCACTGTGTGATATGAGTAAAGAACTTGATTAGCATTAGGGAATAGTTAATTCTGCCAGGACGTTGGGGTAAGAGTAGGAAAAGTATGAGTGCTAGGGAGAGCCTCATATGAGAGGAGATGACTAGCTGAGCTCTAAGAATGTTTAGGTTTTACTTGGAGGAATAGGGCTTTTCGTACATAGGAAGATATAGTGTAATGGTTAAGAACACATTTTAGGAGTTTGACTTGGTTTGGAATTGGCTCCATTGCTTACTCTGATTTCGGGATATTACTGACGGGCTTAACACAGTGCCATGTGCACACTAGACAAAATGAAAGCTGCCGCTGCTGTTATCCTTAGTCACATTATTAAACCGTAATCAAAGGCAGAGCAGTATGAAAATATAGAACATTGTTTTCTGAGACTCATGTAATATGGCATGAGTGGGATGTGTGTTTGTTGGGGGATGATTTGGAGTGTTGGGAGGTATGATGGAAAAGCAGCATGGTACAGTTGACCCTTGAACAAGCGGGGGTTAGGGGTGCTGACCCCTGCTTAGTTGAAAATCTGAGTATAACTTTTTACAGTCGGGCCCTCTGTATCTGTGGCTCCACATCTGCAGATTCAACCAACCGTGGATTGTGTAGTGCTGTAATAGGTATTTATTGACAAGAATCCACGTATAAGTGGACCTGTGCAGTTCAAACCCATGTTGTTCAAGGGTCAGCTGTAGATGCTTTTGGTCCCCACCTTGATGCCCTTTGCCAGCTGATATACTTCTCCCCCCCTGCTGGGAGTGTTGTCTGCTACTGCCTTCTAGCTTCCCCCTTCTCCAGACTATTGCCCTTGGCCAAGACAGCTGTCTCGCCCAGGTGGTTTTTCCTCAGCCTATTGTACAGCCAGAGATTGACAGATTAAGGGATACAAAAGATCAGGCCTGTTGCCTCAAAGCAAGACCAACATGTGGTACAATTCATGCTCCAGAGCGCCCTGTGGGAGCTGAGCTCCTGAACCTCCTCAGCTTTTCCCCTGCTCTGTTCTGTTCTGCTCACTCCCCTTCTGCTAAAGCTCCCTTCAGAATAACTTATACAAGAATCCCTGTTCCAACCTCTCAATTCTTGTCTACTTCTTGCACTCCAACCTAAGACCAGGTACTTGAGCTAGACTGGAAAGGTCCTCGGATGCTTGGCTTAGAATTCCAAGTGCTATCCTAGAGGCACTGGGAAGCATGCATTTTAAAAAGATAACTCTAGTAAAGAGAGACATGGAAAATAGCCAGAGGCCTAAAATGGGAGCTTTTAAGTGATTAAGTAAGGAATGATAAATACCTCAATCATTTATCATTGATAAGGGTAGGGGAACAGGAGATAAAAGTCATTTGTTGTGGTTGGAAAGAACTGAGAAGTCTTAAATAATTTGAATTTGGGGAGAAGGAATCAAAGCAATTTCTAGATTCAGTGACTAGGCAAATAGTTAATCTATAGTTATATCAGATAGTGTGTCAACTATTTTCAAATCGTTGGAAAAATAAGACCTATAGGAAGAAGTAGTTTTGGAGAAAGTTAATGAGTTCAGTTTTGGCTCTGTGAATTTAAGCCTGTCGTAGGTGGAAATGTCCAGTATCATAGGAAATACTTGTCTGCAGTATAGAAGGTGGGGTCAGGTCAACAACATTAAGGTGGTTGTTTAAGTTATAAGTGTGTGTAGGCCCAAGACAAATCACTGGGAACTCCATTTTCTCATTTAGAATCCTTTCAACTGCAAGTATGACAAAGAATATCTAGAGGTGGTTTATGGGTAAAGGGCGTATGTATTGGCTTATGTATCTGAAAATCCAGTGGTAGGGTGGACTTCAGGTCATTTGATCAGGGTTCTAGCTCCATTTTTCTGCGATTATTTTTGTTCCACCAACTTCATCTGTCAACTTTGTTCCGAGTTTTGATTTCCTCGTGGAGGCAAAGTGACTCCAGTGATTCCAGGATTCTATCAGCAAAGTGCATATTCTAGAAGGAGAATCTGTGTTCCTGAATTCCTGGCAGAACTCCTAAACTTTGAGCTGGTTGATCAGATTTGAGGGGTGGGCATTGTTAAAAAGAGAAGATCTTAACTGGTTCAGATCAGTCAGGGCTTATCCCTGGAGTTGGGATAGGGTTAGGCCCACCCAAAGAGCATGGCTGCTGTACTAGCAGGAGGGCTGGAGTGGATGTTTGGGAGAAAAGCACAAAATTAACTCTAATCATCTTATACATTAGTGGCAGACAGGGAAAAAGAGCCAGTGAACTAGGAAAATGGTGCAAGAGAAGGGAGGAAAGCACCAGAGAAGTACCTCAGCCCAGAGTTGAAGGAGTTTTGAAGAGGAAAGATGAAAATAGTGTCAATTCAGATAGCCATTGGATTTGATAGGAGGTCGTTGCTGCCCTGAGCGCAGTGTCTATAGCCTGGAGAGGTAGAAGGCAGATGGTTGTGTGGGTGATGAGCAATGATATGGAAGCAGCAAGTTTGTACTTTTTTTTTTTTTTTAAAGAAATTAAGTGGTGAATACAAGGTGGTTGTTTAAGAAAGAACTGGATTAAGGGAGGCTAAAAAGTAAATTTAAAAAATGGTCATAGGGCTTCCCTGGTGGCGCAGTGGTTGAGAGTCTCCCTGCCAATGCAGGGGACATGGGTTTGAGCCCTGGTCCGGGAGGATCCCACATGCCGCGGAGCAGCTAGGCCTGTGAGCCACAACTACTGAGCCTGCCCCTGGAGCCTGTGAGCCACAACTACTGAAGCCTGCACGCCTAGAGCCCGTGCTCCGCAACAAGAAGCCCACGCACCATAACAAAGAGTAGCCCCCACTCGCTGCAACTAGAGAAAGCCGGCGCCCAGCAGCAAAGACCCAACTCGGACCAAAAAAAAAAGGGTCATGGGAGAACTACCCACATCTGACGTCTGCATCTCTACCAGTGCACATCTCCTTCCTGCAAACACCCTCCCTCTTGTGAAGTTCTTCACAGGGAGAGCAGCACCAACCCAGGTACCCCCAACAGGGTCATCGGTTTCGCCCCAGATGTGACACTGGCCTCTGCTGCCATATGCGGTGACCCATTTCCAAAGTCCTGTTCATCTTCTTCATAATCCCGCTTCAGGATATCCCTGTGTCCAAATTGGCCCCGTCACTATTCTGGGCACTCTGAGGGACACTGAAGGACTAGGAATGTCCACTGTGGCCGTCTCCCTGTCACCAAGGCCCTTCCTCCTAACCCCCTTACCCATCACCCAGCTGCTCCTCCTACCCCCAGAAAAATGTAAATCGCCAAATAATGGTTGTTAATCAGCAAGAACTTGCCCTCCCCACCTTGGGACCCACACTTGACCAACCTTAGCTTAAAAGCTAAGACTGAATGCAGGCTGACCCCTCCCATGAAGACTGTAAAATCCCACTATAAAATCAATATGATTTTTTTTTTTAAGGCCGTGCTGTGCAGCATATGGGAATCTTTGTTTTTTTTTTTTTTTTTGCGGTACGCGGGCCTCTTCTCACTGTTGTGGCCTCTCCCTTTGCGGAGCACAGGATCCAGACGCGTAGGCTCAGCGGCCATGGCTCACGGGCCCAGCCGCTTTGCAGCATGTGGGATCTTCCCGGACCGGGGCACGAAACCGTGTCCCCTGCATCGGCAGGCGGACCCCCAACCACTGCGCCACCAGGGAAGCCCTGGGAATCTTTTTTAAAAAAAAAAATTTATTTATTTATTTGGCTGTGCCAGGTCTTTAGTTGAGGCATGTGGGATCTTCATTGCAGTGTGCGGGATCTTTAGTTGCAGCATGTGGGAGCTAGTTCCCTGACCAGGGATCGAACCTGTGCCCCCTGCATTGGGAGCGTGGAGTCTTAACCCCTGGACCACCAGGGAAGTCCCCAAATCATTATGATTTTAATTTCATTTCAAAAAAAATTATCATGGGAGACTTTTCACCCATGTTTGCCAGATGAGGGGAATGAACTTAGGGTCTGAGTCAGGTTTGAGCTGTGGCTCTAAAGGCAGCTTCTTGAGTGACCCTGGACAAGTCCCCTCAGTGTTTTGTCAGTCTCTGATGAGTACTAGTGAATAAACATTTCACAGGAAAGCCATAAAGGTCGAGCAAGATAATACATAAAAGAGGTTTGTCAACTAAACTGTTATACAAATATTAGCTGGTAGTAAGCACATTGTTTATTTAAACCCTATATTCTCATAAAGGAATGTAAGGTATTATAGAACTACTAGTATGTAGAACTGAAGGTATGTAAGACAGGAGGTGAGGGAGGAGGGGAGAGAGAGAGAATATGAATGAATGAATGAATGCATAAAACACAGTCCCAGTTCAGAAGTAGTTATTCCCCTTAGCATGACTCTGCAAAGCAAAAAGCCCTCAGGTTTTACATAATTTTTGTTGGCAGTATTTTGAGTGGCCCAGGAGGAGGGCTCCTTGTTGACTTGCATATATACAGTTTATTTATTTTTTATAAATTTTATTTATTTTTGGCTGCGTTGGGTTTTTGTTGCTGTGCGCGGGCTTTCTTTAGTTCTGGGGAGCAGGGCTACTCTTCTTTGCAGTGCGAGGGCTTCTCATTGCTGTGGCTTCTCTTGTTGCGAAGCACGGGCTCTAGGCGCGCGGGCTTCAGTAGTTGCAGCACGCAGGCTTCAGTAGTTGTGGCTCCCGGGCTCTAGAGCGCAGGCTCAGTAGTTGTGGCACGTGGGCTTAGTTGCTCTGCGGCATGTGGGATCTTCCCGGACCAGGGCTCGAACCCATGTCCCCTGCATTGGCGGGCGGATTCTTAACCACTGCGCCACCAGGGAAGCCCCCTATACAGCTTACATTCCTTTTGGAATGCGGAGAAAGGACCACAGTGCAGAATGTTTATGGTTTAGGTTATCAAGGTGACTTTTATTTGATGTTGTTGCAAAGTTTAGTGATAATAATAATAATAAAAAATGTTTAATAGTAGCAGCTATTATCAGTTTATGTCACTAGTATATGATTGATCTTACCTTTGGCTCTAAAGCCAATATCTTAGCCACATTCTAGTTTAAATAATTCTAAAGTTCTTGGATCAGACATTCTTATTGTTCAAGCTTGTAGACCTTTTGCAGTCATTAAATACTGTACAATTTTATTCCTATACATTTCTGTTTCTTAGATTGAACAGAGTCACTTTCTCTGCTTCATTTTAAGCAGCTTGATATTTTGAAATATAATAGGGAGAATAATAGTACGCACCACGTAAGGTGACGGTGAAGACAAAATGAGCTTAAAAAACTTAGAATGGTGTCAGGCATAGTTAAGGTTAGTGGCTATAATTATAGTTATTAGTTCTTTATAAATACTTGGTAGGTATGAGAAAGCATTAAATGAATGGGTACTTCCACATAGATCAATTGTTGAAAAAATTTGGGGATTTAGTTTTGGATAAACTGAGAAAAAGTAAATTAAATGAAGTTTCCTTAACTACAACTCAGATTCCATGCTGGTTTCCATCGTGGGGATGGCACTGTACACAGGATATGTCTTCATGCCTCAGCACATCATGGCGATACTGCACTACTTTGAAATTGTACAGTGACCAAGATGTGACCAAAATCAAGAAGTTCTTTAGGGAAGAGCCACCGTCTGAAGTTGGAACAAGACTTCATCAGATGTCATAAGAAACTCTACTAGATGTCAACATAACCAACCCTCTGAATATAAAGACTAAAATTTATGAGTAGAACAGGAAAACAATCCTGACTCATGTGTTGTGTTCTTTATTTTTAATTTTAAAAGAGGCTCTTGTATAGTAGTTTTTGTCTATTTTAACATTGTAGTCATTTGTACTTTGATATCAGTATTTTCTTAACCTTTGTGACTGTTTCAATATTACCCAGTGAAAGCTTTTCTTAATGTAACTTTGAGTACATTTTAATTGCCTTCTATTTCTAAAACCCAAAGTCATTAGTTGGGCTTTACCGTTCTTGCTATCATATGGCATACATATCTGCCTGGATATATTTCTACTCTTGACCAAAGTTTTGTAAGAAAAAATTCAAGATTTGGGGCAGGGGGCTGGGGAGGGAGGATATTTTATTGAGAACTATTTACAAAAGACTTATCTCTAAGTTTGAACTCAGGAGTACAGTTTTAGCTATCTGGACTCTACTCTTAACAGCTTTTACTTTAAAACTATTAAAGTGTTTCTTAACAATGAAAAAGAAAGATCTTGCTGAAGTTAAAATAAGGAACATTTCATCTTTTAAATATTTAATTTGTGTGTGGACTCATTTCCAGAAAACTTTGGTGATGGTTCTTGTGACAAATGGTGGTGAAGTAGCATTATGTAATGCTTATATATTGTAGAGTTTTTAATAGAAGGTGAATCAGTTTCCTCTGAGGGCCATTAGTAACAATGTACTTCCTTAAATTTAGTGTCATGATTGTAATGGGTGCTGTAAATGCATTTGCACATTGTAATATGATGAGATGAATTGTTAAAAACTATAGCAAAAAGAAATGTAAACTTGGTTAAAATCCTCTCACTCTTTGTATTGCTTTTTTTTAAAAAAAGATTTTTATTCCTTAAATGTAAAATGACTACCTAATTTTTTGATGTAAACTCATTAAATTCAAAGAGAAAAATCAGCTGATTTAGCAGTTTGTTTTTTCTTTCTCGGTTAAATGTTGATCTAATATTTATACTTCTGGATTGATTGCTGTGGACAGATAAGCAGTAAGTATATCTTAACATGTCTCTCAACATAAAAGTATTGCTAATTTAAAAAATTAGACATTTTTTAACATACCTCCCAGAATGTTTTGCTATTAAAAAAAAATGTAAGTACTTTTGGCCCCAAATTGTATGGATTAGACTTTTGAAGTGTTTTCTAGTCCAGAGGTACTAAGTAATGTATAAAAGTCTGGTAGTTTTAGAGAATCAATTTATATCATTACTATTAGGGAGGGTGAGAATAATATATAAGTATTTAGTTTTGAAGTGCTTAAAAGTAGTTGGATATGGTTATGTCTGGTTATGGCATAATTATAGTATTCACACTATCTCAAGCAAAATAATGAATATGAGGATTTAAGTCTGGATTTGTTCAATTAATGCTTAAATTTGGCTTTCCTCCATTGACATCCCTCCTCGCCCCCTTAACCACTGACAAGTAGATTCTAATGTCCGGATCTCTGGTGAGTTGAAGGCAGGAAAAGTTAAGAATCGCTAGTTTAGATGGGTATCCAGATTATCTATCCTAGCCCTCTACTCAGAAATCTTTAATTCTTTCTCACTCTGCTGAAAGCCATTAAATCACTGTTGTATTTAATGGTTGTTACCAAACACTGGCCTGTGAGATAGATAGAAGATAAGTTTAGCCTTACAGAGAATCTTGAGAAGAGTCAGAAAGAGAAATAAGAGCAGGTCCACTGAGAGGTAATCAGGGAAGCATATCCTCACCTACCGATGCAAGGGTGTGGTCTATTTGTCAGTAAATAACAAATGGGGAGATCATTTAACTTTATCTGTTTACAAGTGGGCATTAGACAATTCTCTATAGGTCGCTTATGTTTCAGTATGTCTTCTGAACAGAGATACTGACTGCCTTTTTTCTGGAATATTTTTCTAGGATGTTTGTATGATAGAGAAGATAGAGAAGAGATAATGTCTCCCTCCAGAACAAAGGGCAGGTTTGCTTAGAGCCTTGGAATATAAAGATCATCTCCTTCTGAAGCAATGGGCACTATAAAAGATTTGGGTTCCGTGTGCTCAGGGTTCCTCTCCTGTAATGTGACCCTCTGCGCGTACAGGTGTCTCCTGGCCCTCTTTGCATTGTCCTGTGGGAATTGGAGCTTGGAAACCAAAACAAGAAAATGGAACTTTGACTATTTCATTTTTTTTCTTTTTCAATTAATTAATTAATTAATTTTTGGCTGTGTTGGTTGGGTCTTCGTTGCTGTGCACAGGCTTTCTCTAGTTGCGGTGAGCGGGGGCTACTCTTCGTTGCGGTGCGCAGGCTTCTCATTGTGGTGGCTTCTCTTGCTGCAGAGCACAGGCTCTAGGTCCGCGGGCTTCAGTAGTCGTGGGACGCAGGCTTCAGTAGTTGTGGCTCATGGGCTCTAGAGCGCAGGCTCAGTAGTTGTGGTGCGTGGGCTTAGTTGCTCCACGGCATGTGGGATCTTCCCGGCCCAGGGCTCGAACCTGTGTCCCCTGCATTGGCAGGTGGATTCTTAACCACTGTGCCACCAGGGAAGCCCCTACTTTGACTGTTTCTGTAAGTAATTAAGTCTTTTGTGTCTGACCCTGGAATCTCATGTCTTCTGCCAGTACCCAAAAAACTGTGCCAAACTAACTCATTAGCTTGCAGACCCTTCACAGTTCTTGACAGTTTTGGTGGTGAGAATGCGACAAAGGAGAGACGTGGCCTCCTAGAAGAGAAAGGATGATGGCCCCACGGGGCAGATTCAGAGATGAGACATACCCTGGTATCCAGTAGTAAATGCTCTTGCTCAAGTATCGGGTGGGTTAGGGGAACCAGGGTCCTCCGCTATCCTACTTGTTAGTTAATCATTAGAGGCTGAGCGGCAAGAAAGATGATTGAAACAAGCTGCCAACACAGTGCCTTAGTGGTTGGGCATGCTCCTCTGGGCAGGTGGAAGAAGGAATCTTAGGGTAAGGGGACGGCTCTAAAGATAATGTAGCCGTGGCTGCTAAGCCAAGGAACCCCAAAAACAGAGATAAATGGTGACAGCAGTGAGGGGCATGTTATTCAGTAGAGACCTTTGGGTGGTCTGAAACACTCCACATTTATTCAGGTGAACTGAATGCAAAACCTTGCTAATGGGCTCAGAGCTGCTCTCTCCCTCTGTGCCCCCTTCTCTTCTATCCTGGCTTCAGTTTCATTAAGGAGGAAGATGATCAAAGGTGAGACTCAGTGCATCCTGCCTTAGTATGCTGGGGAGCTTCGCAGAGGGCAGAGAGTCAAACTTTCATGGCTCCATTGGATATAGTTACCCAAGTCATTATCCTACCCATTCCTGTGGGAGGAGGGGCACCAGAATTCAACTAGTGGAGTTTGGGCAATTTTTGCAGTGGAGAACGGAAATTTATGTGACCCTGTTGGGTGCAGCTGTTTGGGCCGATTCAGTGTACTGCTGTAGCTTCCACTGGTGAATGCATAATGGGTATTGATGTTTACAGGTCTGTGCTATCAATGCTTGTCAGTGCCAGAGGTGACACTCATGTTCAGGAAGAGATGTATGTAGAGAAATACTAGTACCTTTGGATCCCCACAACCCAGATGACCCCTTTGAGCTACAAGGCTCTATGACTAATGTAACCATTTAGAGTCTGGCAAAAAGAGGCATCTTCCATCTGAGGTGCTCCTTGGATATTTGGACTCCTGGGCCCTCTTGTCCCCTGGTAGTGGCTCTCCTTTTGTAAACAGCTAGGAACTTGCTACTGGGCTGTTCTTGGAACTGACTCATGGAAGCCTTTTGACTCTCCGGCATGATAGTTTCATTTCAGGGTGAATCAGCTGGACTCAAACGGGATGGGGAGGCCAAACCAGCCTCACTGTCAAAGGTAAATGCTGTATTCCAGTGTGCAGCTGACCGGGCTCCAGTAGCGTCTCAGCTTTACATGAAGAAGGGGCAGCCCTCCCTCTGGGAATACTTTACCTCTTGTTCTGCTGCCTGAAGCAAAACTGCTGGTTCAGTGGGGACCTCGGTTCACAGAGATTACCCTGAGTGCTAAGGTCTACTTCACTGATGGTTTGGCTAAGCTTAAACCTGATGGTATCTGCTGAACTTCTGCTACTATCAGCCTCAGTGTCAGCTCTGCAGAACCAACCATGGGCATGCTTGTTCCATTTGCTGTTAAAACTTAAGGCTGTTCTCACAGCCCTGGCCAATACTCCCCTTGATACAACTTATCTTTTTACTGACCCCTGGGCTGTAGCCAATGGTCTAGCAGTTTGGTCTGTCACTTGGAAAACTACAGATCGGTAGGTTAAAGACATCCTTTTTTTTTTTTTTGCGGTACACGGGCCTCTCACTGTTGTGGCCTCTCCCGTTGCGGAGCACAGGCTCTGGACACGCAGGCTCAGCGGCCATGGCTCACGGGCCTAGCCGCTCCGCGGCATGTGGGATCTTCCCGGACCGGGGCACGAACCCGTGTCCCCTGCATCGGCAGGCGGACTCCCAACCACTGCGCCACCAGGGAAGCCCTAATTTATTTATTTTTTAAAATTTATTTATTTATTTATTTTTGGCCGCGTTGGGTCTTCGTTGCCGCACGCAGGCTTTCTCTAGTTGCGGCACGCCGGGGGCTAATCTTCCTTGCGGTGCGTGGGCTTCTTACTGAGGTGGCTCCTCTTGTCACGGAGCACGGTCTTCAGTAGTTGCAGCACGTGGGCTCAGTAGTTGTGGCTTGTGGGCCCTAGAGCACAGGCTCAGTAGTTGTGGCGCACGGGCTTAGTTGCTCTGCGACATGTGAGATCTTCTTGGACCAGGGCTCGAACATGTGTCCCCTGCATTGGCAGGTGGATTCTTAACCACTGTACCACCAGGACAGTCCCTATTTTATTTTATTTTATTTTATTTTATAGTTTACATGGAAACTCTATTTTCTCTGATTCTTAAATATTCACCAGGGTTTTTAAAAGCATATGTCAAATGTCCTTACACGAACATTTTTACAGTACAGAATTGAACTCTTTACTAATGGTTGGTAAAGCTGTTCATGAGAACCATCTACTTTGCTCCCTCCTCAATGAGGAAAGGCTAGTTTAGTAGTATAGTTGAGAAAAAGAGGGTAACTTGGACCAAGGTGGTGGCACTGAGGTAGAAGCAAGATATGGTGACTAAGTAGATATAGAGAGTGAGGGGGAGGAGAGAGTCCAGGTTTCTGTCCTGAGCAACTTGGTAAGTGGTGACATTCACTGACATGGGGACTTGGGGGAAATGATCAGGTGTAGGGGTGATCCTGCAGGCGTCAGTGGGTTGTAGGTGATAAAGGGCTTTGTAAGCCCTAGAGCAGTGGGAGTCATTGGAGAGTTTTAAATGAGGGCGTGATATCAGATTTGCACTTTTTTTTTTTTTTTGGCCACACCGCGTGCCTGTGGTATCTTAGTTCCCTGACCAGGGATTGAACCCTGGCACTCGGCAGTGAAAGCACGGAGTCCTAACCACTGGACCACCAAGGAATTCCCCAGATTTGCATTTTAGTAAGATCATTCTGGTTACAACGTTAAACATGGATTGGAGGGGATAAAAACTCTGGTAGGAAAACTATTTAAAAGGCTGTTAGAGTAATTCAGGCAGCGCATGGTGGTCAAACTAAGTTTGTTGCAGTGGAGATGAGAAGTGGATAAAATTGAGAGATGTCAATGGTAGAGGAGATTTGGAAGTCATGGTTGCTGATCAGATTTTTGGCTGACTCAGTTGAGTGGTTAGTGAATTTTTAATGAATTTTTGATTCATTAAAAATTAATATAAAGAGGTGAATGGGTTTGGCATAGGAGAAAATGATTTAAGTTTTTGATGTGTCGAGTTTGATGTCGATGAAATATTTGAGTGGAGCTGTTTAGTAGTCTGATGAATATGGAGAGATAATAATCAGGAAATGGATCTGGGCTGAATGTATATATATATGTATGTATGTCATAGATAGATGATAACTGAAGTCAAAGGAAAGGATGAAAGTTCCTAGGAAGCGCATAGAAGGCAGAGGCTGTTAATCTGGTGTCTAAGCTTATAAAGCTCCTGAAATTATATGTAAAATTTCTGGGGAGCTTTCCCATTGCTTTAATCAGATTTTCAAAGTCATCATTTACTTGAAAGGGTTAAGAACCACTATTATAATCTATATTTGAAGGTTTTTGCAATGAACATGAATTAATTAATAATTTAAAAAGCATATAATACTATACGATAGATTGGAACATGGCAAAATGGGGAAAAACTGGCAATATCTATGAAAATATGTTTACTTTCCTAATCTACAAAAACATTTTGGAAATCAATAAGAAATAGAGTTCCATAACCCCTATTCAAAAACACTTGGGACTATAAATATTTCAGAATTCCGATTTTGGGGGGCTTTAGAAAGGTAAATGGTGTATATTATTTAATATTCCTAGTGAGGCCCAGGGAAATATGCAGTTTATCAAATATATTTTTAGTTCTGCATTGAACTATCTGAATATTCACAGTAAATGAGGTAAATAAAACTATAGTTTTGCATCAGTCCAGAGAACGTTTTGCTGGCAAAAGAGTTCATATCAAGCCAGATTATGCTACCAAATGGGTTGTGAACAATTTAAAATTTTCAGAGTTTTTTTTGATTTGGGGGATTGCAAATAAGAGATTGTTGATTTGTACCAACATTTCAGTAAAACACTGGGCAAGAGCAGAAACATGTCACAAAAGAAGAAATAGGAAATAACCAGAAAATATATAAAAAGGTATTTAGCTTCACTGGTGATCAAAGAATGCCAATTAAAATAAGATATTTCATTACCTCTCAGATTGGCAGAGGTTGATAATCTAGGATTGGCATGCAGAGCTGGGTGGGAAGCTTCACTGTGGGAAGCACCATTCTAAGATGGCCCCATGATCTCTGCCCTCTGGTGTTATGTCCTCTAGAACCCCCTCCCCTTGAGAGTGGGTAGGACATGTGATTTGCTTCAATGACAACAGTGATGGGATGTCACTTTCATGATTATGTTACTTTTTTTTTTTTTTTTTTTTTTGTGGTACGCGGGCCTCTCACTGCTGTGGCCTTCTCCAGTTGCAGAGCACAGGCTCCGGACGCGCAGGCTCAGCGGCCATTGCTCACGGGCCCAGCCGCTCTGCGGCATGTGGGATCCTCCCAGATCGGGGCACGAACCCGTGTACCCTGCATCGACAGGCGGACTCTCAACCACTGCGCCACCAGGGAAGCCCTATGTTACATTTTTAAAGACCCTATCTTGGCAGACTGGAGAGGAGAGATTCTATTGCTGGCCTTGAAGAAGCAAAGTGCCATGCTTTGAACTTACTATGGAGAAGGCCATGTGGCAGGGAACTGTGGGCAGCCTCTAGGCTCTGTGGGCAGCCTCTAGGCGCTGTGGGCAGCCTCTAGCTGATGGCCGGTAAGAAGCCAGATTCTCATTCATACAGCTACCAGGTAGAAAATTCTCCTCTAGTTGAGTGTCCAGATGAGAACACAGCTCAGCAGACACCTTGGCTGCAACCTTGTGAAACTCTCAGTGAAGGACACAGGGAAACTGTACCTACACTCCCCAACCAAAGACACTTTTATGCTTTTAAGTTTGTTTATTATGTAGCAATATAATACTAAAACATTCATGCAGGTAGAAGTGTATATTGTCTCAAGGTGTATCAATATTTAAAAAACAAAAAACACAACAAGCAAACAAAAATATATATAAGGACTTCCCTGGTGGCGCAGTGGTTAAGAATCCACCTGCCAATGCAGGGGACATGGGTTTGTGCCCTGGTCCAGGAATATCCCACATGCTGTGGAGCAACTAAGCCCGTGCGCCACAACTACTGAGCCTGTGCTCTAGAGCCTGTGCCACAACTACTGTGCCTGCACGCCTAGAGCCCATGCTCTGCAACAAGAGAAGCCACACAATGAGAAGCCTGTGCACCGCAACGAAGAGTAGCCCCCGCTCACCACAACTAGAGAAAACCTGCTCGCAGCAACGAAGACCCAATGCAGCTCCCCCCCCAAAACAAATATATGTCTTTTGACCCAGCAGCTCTACTCTTAGTCTATAGACAGTTAAATTATATGTTCAAGGATATTAATTGAGATGAGGCTTAAACAGTAGAAAAGTGGTAACAAGATGAATGGCTGTTCATTGAGGACTGGTTAAATTATGGTGTATTTATATTTAAAAATGATGTACACATTTAGTTTATGTTATGGAGAGACAGCAGATAGTAAATGGTATGTACTAGATACCATAATGGGCCAAAATCTCCACCTCTCCCCCCTTTTTTACTGTCAAAGGGCATGATATACTTTAGGTCTGTTATTCAAAATGGTTTTGCTCATCTCAAAGTCCAGAACTAGGCAGAATTTCCCTATCAGTCACAGGCATTGCCTGACCAGGGTGTTGGGGGAAGAGCCAGCCTCTGGAGGAGCAGACAAATTGGTCTCCTGGTGGGTAGCTCATTCCCAAGAAGATAGGTGAATATCTTGCGTTTCCAGTTCTTTCCAAATTTCCAAGTGGGTATGTCATTTTACGTCCCCAAATGGAGAGGGGCTAGGAATGCACTGAAGGAAAACCTTTCCTCAAGGAAATCAGGAGTGAGAGCAATTCTTCCCTCGATGGCAACACTGGCCTTTGATTTTGCCATCCAGGAAGGAAGTGCTGGAGGTGACCTGTAGGCTTGGCCACCGAGGGGTCAGTGGTGGTGGAGACCTGACTTGAGGGGCATGTCTGAGTCTTCTGCCCTTGCTGTGGTGGCAGCAAGAGGCACATGAGGATTGGGAGAGCTGGGCCAGTGTGAGCAGCCCTGAGAATCTTTGGGTATTTCTGGAGGAGAGCCCTGGGAAAGGATGAAGCAATTTAGATGTTCATGGAGATGTGACCTCACTTTGCAGTTGGAGGAGATGGGGTCAGGGGATGTATTGATTACCCATTCCTGGGGCGACCACTCCCAAATTGATAATGCAGTCCAGACCTTGCTTCTGAGTGCCTATTTCCTGCTATGTACTGGACACTCTAATTTCCTCTTCTTGGCCCCTAGGACCTGATCCTGGTTCAGTGCTTGCCATCTCAGTAGATGGTACCCCCAAGCATAGTTATCCAAATCAGAAACCTAGGATTTACCCGTATTGCTTCACTTTTCCTCATTTGCCATTTCCAATCCACCATCAAGTTTTGTTGATTCCACCTCCTAAATAATTGATGAGAATTGTCTATTTTTCATTTTTACCTATACTGCCATTTTTCTATTAATTCCTACCTCCCCTGAATCCATTCTTAAAGTAAAACTCTTTTTCTGTACTCACAACACTTCTGAACCCAAATGTATGTTTTTCTTTCCCACACCAAAACCAATTTTCTCACACCAGCTGGGTGTCCTACGATTCAATTAAATTCTGACACTGTCTACCTGGAGTTAGTATCAGATCCCACAGGCTTAGGGCCCAGTCCCACAAGACTGCCCCTGCTTCAGACACCAGTGGAAAGTCTGGACCATTGTATTTCTGGCCTACTGGCTATAAATCAGGAGTTCCTATGATCCTCTCCTGGGGTTTGATAATTTGCTAGAACTCAGGAGAACACTTTACTTATTATTACTGGTTTATTATAAAGAATACTTAGAGGGACCTCATGGTGAAATGGTTACCATGCCTGACTCCAAGAATACTCAGGAGCAGCCAAATGGAAGAGATGTATCGGGCAAAGTATGTGGGGAGGGGCAAGGAGCGTCCATGTCCTCTTCAGGTGGACCACCCTCCCAGCACCTTGATGTGTTCACTAACTCAGAAGCTCTCCCAACCCCATTGTTTTATGGTGGTTCCATTATGTAGGCATGATTGACTAAATCACTGACCGTTGGTGATTAAACTCTGTCAGTGGACTTTTAGGTTGCTTCCATGTCTTGGCTATTGTAAATAGTGCTGCAGTGAACATTGGGGTGCATGTATCTTTTCAAATTATGGTTTTCTCCAAATATATGCCCAGGAGTGGGATTGCTGGATCATATGGTAGCTCTATTTTTAGTTTTTTGAGGAACCTCCATACTGTTCTCTGTAGCGGCTGTACCAATTTACATTCCCACCAACAGTGTAGATTGTTTGTAGACTTACTGTTTGTAGACTTTTTTTTTTAAAAGAAGATGTTTGGGGTAGGAGTTTATTAATTAATTTATTTATTTTTGCTGTGTTGGGTCTTCGTTTCTGTGTGAGGGCTTTCTCTAGTTGTGGCAAGCGGGGGCCACTCTTCATCGTAGTGCGCAGGCCTCTTACTATCGCGGCCTCTCTTGCTGCGGAGCACAGGCTCCAGAGGTGCAGGCTCAGTAGTTGTGGCTCACAGGCCCAGTTGCTCCGCGGCATGTGGGATCCTCCCAGACCAGGGCTCGAACCCGTGTCCCCTGGATTAGCAGGCAGATTCTCAACCACTGCGCCACCAGGGAAGCCCATGTTTGTAGACTTTTTGATGAGGGCCATTCTGACTGCTGTGTAGTTTTGATTTGCATTTCTCTAATAATTAGTGATGTTGAGCACATTTTCATGTGCTTTTTGGCCATCTGTATGTCTTCTTTGGAGAAATGTTTATTTAGATCTTCTACCCATTTTTTAATTGGGTTGTTTGTTTTTTTAATATTGATCTGCATGAGCTGTTTGTATATGTTGGAGATTAATCCCTTGTCGGTCACATCATTTGCAAATATTTTCTCCTGTTCTGTGGGTTGTCTTTTCGTTTTGTTTCTGGTTTCCTTTGCTATGCAAAAGCTTTTAAGTTTAACTAGGTTGCATTTGTTTATTTTTGTTTTTATTTTCATTACTCTAGGAGGTGGATCCAAAAAGATATTGCTGCGATTTTGGTGATTAAACTCGATCTCCAGCCCCTCTCCTCTCCCTGGATGGGTGGGGCTGAAAGTTCCCACACTTTAATCACATGGTTGTTTCCCCCAACCCCACCCTGAAGCTATCTAGGGCCCTATCAAGAGTTCCTCATTCAACTCAGGTATGGTTGAAAAGGACTTCTTATGAATAACAAAAAACACTCCTGTCACCTCTGTCCACTCAGGAAATTCCAAGGGTTTCGAAGATCTGTGCCAAGAACTTGGGATGAAGACCAAGTATGTATTTCTTATTATATCACAACATCTCAGTGCTTCACAAAGCACCCAGACTGCTCTCTGAAAGAATAGGTCATATGATATCAATTCCACCTAAAACCTACCCATGGCTTTCCATTGTATTTGGGATCAAGTCCCAAATCCTTAACATTTCCACAGACCTGGATGATCTGCCCCTCTGTGCTTCACAAGCTTTTTCTTATGATTCTCAACCAACTACCACTCCCTCTCCCACTCTTCTTTCCACCTCAGGGAGTTTACCCAGGCTCCTTCCTCTGCCTGGTTAGTGCTTCTCTACTCTTCTTCTAGATTTTCTCTTTTCTACCCAGCACAGGTATCTCTTCCTCAGGAAACCTCTGTGACCCTCCAGACCTGGTGAGGGGTCTTGTGACACAGTGTCACTTAGCACAATTCCAGTGATTTCTGTTATAAGTCGTTGCTTTCCTACTACTCCATAAAGACTTTAAGAGTAGATTTATGTCTGTCTTGTTCATTTCTATTTCAGTACCTGTAAATATAACTGGGACAAAAAAAGTTATGTTTTTAAGAGATGGAAATTATTTTTTTCCCTAGTTCCTATTCCATGAAACTGACCCACATTCCCCCTCCTCTTTAAAATTTTAATAGCAGATTCTATAATGGTACTTAAAGGCTATGCTGTTGAAAAAGCAAGACCCATTAAAAATAGAAGGAGCTTAATTTTTTTCCCCTAAGTATAAAAAATAATATGAGCTTATTGTAAAAAAATTCAGAAAAATTGGATGGCACTTATCATCTTGTTAAAATCATTATCTGATTATTATCATAAGTACTTATTGTTGAGAACTTATTATGTGCAAGTGCTTTACACACAGAATCCTTAAACTAGCCCTTTGTGGTAGGCATCATCTCTGTCTTACTGATAAGAAAAGCAAGAGTAATAACGACTTTCAAAGTCGCATACTAATAAATGATGGGCATGTGTGTGTGTGTGTGTGTGTGTGTGTGTCTGCAGATTTATGCCTTGGGCTATTAGGCTGAACCTCTGTGTGCCTCCTTCTCTTAAGTGGTTCCTAACCAGGAGGATCATCCTTGATGAATCTGATTCAGGAGTTCTGCAATGGAGCCTGGAAACCCCTACTAGTCGGATATCCTGTTCTGTAATCACAGTTCTACAATAACAGACAGTCTCTTTTTCTTACTTCAGAGAAAAGTACAAGCAGGCCTAAATTAATTACTGATTATTTCATTTGGGGGCCAAGTTACTTGTGCCCATGTTATTGACTCCTGCTAGCAAATAAGCACTAGACGCCCTCCTCTATAGATCTACAGTAAGTCCCCTACACATGAACAAGTTCCATTCTGAGAGCATGTTCCTAAGTTGTACAAAGTTAGCCTAGGTACCCAGCTAACACAATCGGCTATCTAGTAGTACTTGCTAATGCTCTGGGTAAGTGCTTCTGTGGTTAAAATCTCAGTTTGTCTCCAGGGTTCCTTACTTCTCTGTTGCCTACCTTTTGGTCCTGGGGCATCTTGCCTCTGGGATTCTCAGGCTGTTGCAGAGCAAGGAAAGAGAGATCAGAACTAAGCCAAGCAATGTTGGGAGAGAGAAGGGAGAGGAAAGGGAAGGAGGAAAGAGAGGGGAGGGAGAGAGAGAAGAATCTGACAAATAAAGGAGTATTTTGTGATTATAGAGTAATAGGACTCATTTTTCTTACGTGGCTCATAATCCATCTCTGAAGGCAATTTTATTAGAGGAGTCCTAAACATATATTCTAAACATTTAAAATGTCACATAAAAGGAAACAGGACTATAATGCCACTAGAGGAGAAAGTTTGGAATAGTGCCAAGATGTAAGATTTTTTTTCAGTCTGTGGAATCAAGGTCATCTTTGGCTTTGAGGTCTTTACTTTTGGCCACCACTCAAGCCAAAGCTTGAAAGCATGAAAGCCCTGAGGCAAAGTATCAAATGCTAACATGTTCAGTCAGAATGAAGGCTGGTGTAGGCACTTTCAAGCAAGGCTATTTCAAATATTATCTAGCTGCAGGGTAAAGCTGCTGGTGCAGGGCAATGGTAACCCAAGAACACAGGTGTCCCATCTGTTTCAGAGGCACCAGAAGGACCACCAAGCTGATTGTTAGTGCCTACATGTGCAAAAGGAGAACATGTACTGAATGGAATACTTTGTAATTTCTTGAAATAGTCATTGAATGACCCTAACTCTTCAGATATCTTCTTACACATACCTGTCAAAAATGTCCTAAAATTGATAAAACCCAGTGTTGGTAAGTATGTGGAGAAATGGGAATTTTCACTCGTTATTGGTAGGAGTGAGAATTGGTATAAGCATTTGGAAGGTAATTTAGTACTATTCAATGTTTTAATGTTTGTATCATTTGATCCAGTAGTTACACTTCTATAAATTTATCCTTCAGAAATACTTGCTCAAGTTTATAACAATAAATTACAAGAATATACATTCAATATTTTTTAAAAAGATTTATTTATTTATTTTTGGCTGTGTCGGGTCTTTGTTGCTGTGCGCGAGCTTTCTCTAGTTGCAGTGAGCAGGGGCTACTCTGTTGTGGTGCGTGGGCTTCTCATTGCAGTGGCTTCTCTTGTTGTGGAGCATGGGCTCTAGGCGTGTGGGCTTCAGTAGTTGTGGCGTGTGGGCTCAGTAGTTGTTGCTCTCAGGCTCTAGAGCGCAGGCTCAGTAGTTGTGGTGCATGGGCTTAGTTGCTCCGCAGCATGTGGGATCTTCCCAGACCAGGGCTCGAACCCGTGTCCCCTGCCGGCAGGTGGATTCTTAACCACTGCGCCACCAGGGAAGTCCCTACATTCAGTAATTTAAAAACTTTTTCTGATGAAAGAAAACACATTTAAAAAAGCTCATAAAGTTCGTATTATGGTTTAATGAATAATTATGAAGCAAACATTCATGTAACCAACACTCATATCAAGAAAGAGAATAATGCCAGTTCCCCAGAAGTCCCCAGGGTCCTTCCCAATTACAATTTTACTTCTTTCCTATAGGGATAACTTCTTTCCTGATTCTTATATCTGCTAGAACTGGGTTGTCCAGTATGGTAGCCACCAGCCACACATGGCTAATAAGCACTTGAAATGTGGCTAGGTGGAATTCACATGTGCTGTGAGTATAAAACTCACACTGGATTATGAAGATTTAGTATAAGAAAATGTAAAGCACTTCATTAATAATTTTTAATATTGATTACAAATTGAAATGACAAGATTTTGAATGTATTGGGTTAAATATATATTTTCACTGTTTTTTAAAAAATAAATTTATTTATTTAATTTATTTATTTTTGGCTGCATTGGGTCGTTTCTGTGCGCGGGCTTTCTTTAGTTGCATCGAGCAGGCACTACTCTTCGTTGTGGTGCATGGGCTTCTCATTGCGGTGTCTTCTCTTGTTGCAGAGCACAGGCTCTAGGCACATGGCTAATAAGCACTTGAAATGTGGCTAGGTGGAATTCACATGTGCTGTGAGTATAAAACTCACACTGGATTATGAAGATTTAGTATAAGAAAATGTAAAGCACTTCATTAATAATTTTTAATATTGATTACAAATTGAAATGACAAGATTTTGAATGTATTGGGTTAAATATATATTTTCATGGTAGCCACCAGCCACACATGGCTAATAAGCACTTGAAATGTGGCTAGGTGGAATTCACATGTGCTGTGAGTATAAAACTCACACTGGATTATGAAGATTTAGTATAAGAAAATGTAAAGCACTTCATTAATAATTTTTAATATTGATTACAAATTGAAATGACAAGATTTTGAATGTTTTGGGTTAAATATATATTAATTTCACTGTTTTTTAAAAAATAAATTTATTTATTTAATTTATTTATTTTTGGCTGCATTGGGTCGTTTCTGTGCGCGGGCTTTCTTTAGTTGCATCGAGCAGGCACTACTCTTCGTTGTGGTGCATGGGCTTCTCATTGCGGTGTCTTCTCTTGTTGCAGAGCACAGGCTCTAGGCATACGGGCTTTAGTAGTTGTGGCACAGTAGTTGTGGCTTGTGGGCTCTAGAGTGCAGGGTCAGTAGTTGTGGCACACGGGCTCAGTAGTTGTGGCTTGTGGGCTCTAGAGCGCAGGCTCAGTAACTGTGGCATGTGGGCTTAGTTGCTCTGTGGCATGTGGGATCTTCCCGGACCAGGGATTGAACCTGTGTCCCCTGCATTGGCAGGTGGATTCTTAACCACTGTGCCACTAGGGAAGTCCAATTTCACTGTTTTTAAAAAATATTTATTTATTTAGGCTGCGGCATGCAGACTCTTTAGTTGCGGCATGCGGACTCTTAGTTGTGGCATGCAGACTCTTTCTTTTAAAAAAAATTATTTATTTTTTGGCTGCATCAGGTCTTAGTTGCGGCTCACGGGATTCTTTGTTGTGGTGTGCGGGCTTCTCTCTAGTTGTGGTGCGCGGGCCCAGTTGCCCTGTCGCATGTGGGACCCTAGTTCCCCCACCAGCGATTGAACCCAGGCCCCCTGCATTTGGAACACGAAGTCTTACCCACTGGACCACCAGGGAAGTCCCTAATTTCACCTCTTTTTTCCTTTTGTTTAATGTGACTACTAGAAAACGTAACATTACATTTATGGCTTGCTTTCGTGGCTCACATTATATTTATATTGGACAGCACAGCTCTACAAGTAACCACTATCTTGACTTTTTGCTAATAATTTTTTTCCTTTTCTTTAAATTTTTATCACCTGTGTATGCATCTGTAAAATAATATACTTTTGCCAATTTTTGAAATTTATATAAATGGAAAATGCTTTAAGTATTCTTTCATGTCTTGCTTCTTTTTCTTATGTAATTAATCCTGCTCTTACCTATAACTGTGATTCACTCATTTTCACATATAGTGAATATTCCAGTTTATGAATATATGCTACAACTTGTTTATCCATTCTGCTATGCTAATTTATACCCCTACGAGCAGTGTTTGAGAATTACAGCATTGTTTTTAATATTAAAAAATGGGAAACATCACAAATGTTCATCAGTAGGAATTGATAAATTATAACCCATCTATGCAGTGAAATGCCACACAATTATTGAAAAGAATGAGTAACTCTCTGAAATGACTTGGAAAGGTGTCCAGAATACATTGCAATTTAAAAAAAAAAAACAAAGAACACATAAAAAGTTGCAAAATAGATTTATAGAATCATCCCATCTAGGCACACAAGTGCAAAAGTCTACAAGTGCAAAAGAAGTTTTTGCAGCAAAACAATAGGCTGGAGAGCTGTGGATTGTAGGAGAGAGGAGGGTGGAGAGTGAAGTGGTTAGAGGAGTGTCCTCAGAGGCTTTGACCTGGAGACGGGGAGCCATGTTAGATCAGCTCGGGGGAGCACCAAGGATGGGCGGGCTCTGGGAGAAGACCTCCTCTCAGGCTGTGCATTGCCAGTTTGGGGCATTGTCACAATGAAGTATACTCAGCCGTGAGCAGCAGAGCGAGGCCTTGAATTTGAGTCCTAGGAAAACATCTTCTTTTAATGCCATTGTTTCTACTGGAAAATCAGTTTTCACTGAAGGCAAAACTTTTAGGTAATAACCTGCTGTAGGAGTAAGTATTACATGCATGTTTACTTTATCATAATCTACTTTCAATTAATATCAGACTATTTCCTGAAGAGTATAAGGACATTACAACAGCACAATTCCATTGACCTATTCCGCCTTTTATGTTCTCATTGCTTATATTTTACTACTCTATATGCTATAAGCTTCTCAATTTCTTAATTTTTTTTTTTTTTTTTTCGGTACGCGGGCCTCTCACTGTTGTGGCCTCTCCCGTTGCAGAGCACAGGCTCCGGACGCGCAGGCTCAGTGGCCATGGCTCATGGGCCCAGCCGCTCCACTGCATGTGGGATCTTCCCGGACCGGGGCTCGAACCCGTGTCCCCTGCATCGGCAGTCGGACTCTCAACCACTGCGCCACCAGGGAAGCCCTCAATTTCTTAATTTTTGCTTTAAAAATCCATGGTCTTCTATAGAAATTTGAAAGAAAAAATATAAAATAAGGTACTAAATTTCTTTAAACATTTACTCAGATAATTTATCCTTTCTTTTGCCCTTTATTTTTTTCTGCAGTACTAGAGTTCTGTCAGTTTTATTTGCTTTTAGGCTGAAGAACTACAATTCACATTTCTCATAGTAAAGCTTGTGGAGACATATTCTCTCAACTTTTACCTTTCTAAGAATATCTTTATTTCCTCTTCATTTTTGAAAGATATTTTCACTGAATATGGTATTCTAGGTTGACCTTTATTTTTCTTTTATTACTTTACAGAAATTTCTCCATTGTCTTCTGACTTGCAGTATTTCTGGGGGAGAAATCAGCCTTTATGTGTGTCCTTTCCTGCTCGTATATAATGTATTTCCCACCCCTCGCTCCTCTGGCTGCTCTTTTTAAGATCTGCTTTTTATTTTCGATTTTTGGAAATTTGATTTTGCTATGACTAGGTCAGTTCTTTGCGTTTATTCTGCTTGGAATTCACTGAGAGTCTTAAATCTTTGGATTTTTGTCTTTTATCAATTTTGGGAAGTTCTTGGCCAGTATATCTTCAAATATTTCTTCTACTTCACTTTCTCCCTCCTCTGCTTCTGGGACTCCAATTACATTAATGTTAGACCATTTGATATTTTCCCACAGATCTGTTATTATTATTTTTTCTCTCTCTCTTTTTCCTCTGTATTTCAGCTTGGATACTTATATTGATCTAAACTTGGCTCTGTGATACTATCCTCTACTTTATCTGATGTGTGGTTACACCCATCCAATGAATTCCTTACTTCTATTTTTCATTTCTAGCATTTCCATTAGATTCTTAAAAAAAAAGTTTCCATGTTTCTGTTGAAAGTCTTCATCTCTTCAAACATATTTTCATCTTTCCCATTAGGTACTTCAGCATTTTCACCATAGTTATCTTAAAATCCTAGTCTGATAATTTCAGCATTTGGGTAAGGCCAGGGTCTGTTTCTATTGATTATTTTCCTTTATGACCATGGGTCCACATTTTCTTGTTTTTTCCATATGTCTTTTGATTTTTAATTGCATTCTGGGCATTTAATATAAAAGAATAGAAGAGACTGAAGTAAATATTGTTCACCTTCAGAAGGGTAAATACCAGGCTACTAGAGTGGATGAGTCAATCTGATCTGTCACTGAGCTAAGTGTGCACTTTTATTGCAACTTGTTTTAGTTCACCACTGGCCTCAGATGTTTTCAGAGTGGGATCTGGACTTTCTCTCTAGCAAGGCTTGTATGTATCTGAGGTCTGGTGAGATTGCAGGGATTTTCTGGGGCTTCACAGCTCACCTCTCATCTTGTGGAACCATTGGATATCTCTCCTTGCTTTACAGGCCAGCTGCCCAACTTTTGGGTTGCTGGGAATTTGCCTTCCATTCCTGACATCTCTCATACTTAATTTTTTTAAAAAAGAGTCTTCCTGAAACATCAGTCCTTTAGTTAGGAGACTGGAAAGAAAAAGCTTTATTATTTACTGTGAAAGTTTAGCTAGCAGAAGAATCTACATTTCCAGGACAACTTTCCCCTTATAGTTACTAATCTGTTTTTGCTAAATCCTCAGCATAAATAATGTAAAAATGTAATTAAATCTAGAAAGCTTTTATACTTCCCCCAATCTAAAACTTACTATAATTAGCAGTGTAACCAGGGTTTTGTTTTATTTTTATTTTGACACAGTAGTGGAGGATCCCAGTATTTTGAAATACAAGATTCTGGTCAAAAATTATACTTAAAACTGAAAGATTACTAGAACAAACAGATTGTCACTAATTGCAACTATGTTAGGCTAGTGAGACCCTGAGATGTAGTAGCATTTGATAAATTTGGCATTTCCAGTGGATCATTTTAGGAGATAATAGTGTCCAATAACAGTGGGAGAAAGCAGTGGGAGATTGTAAAGTAATACATGTTTAACCCTTGAAAGTTGTCATACCGGCGAGCACTGGAGCTTAAGTGAGGGGGGAGCGTGAAAATGGCAGCGGCTGAGGAGGAGCCGAAGCCCAAAAAACTGAAGGTGGAGGCGCCTCGAGCGCTGAGGTGAGCGCTACCTGACATAGGGTGGAGGGTGACGGTGCCTGCCGCTAACCAGGGACCACGTGGGATTGCGCGACCGAGGCGCCGGGCGGTATCCTCACCGCCGGCATGGGGCCCACGAACGGGACCGGTTGCTTGGTTGGCTGCCCGCCTGGCTGCAATGCTTTGTCCGCCGCCCGGCCACTTTGGCCGAGTCGCTGCCGACTCCGGAGTCGCTCCGCCGCCCTTGGCCAATCAGAGCGCCGGCCGGGCGTGCAGAGCCGGCTTTGGGCAGGCTACGGGCGCCACGTGGGAGCCCGCCCGCGCACGCCACGTGGGAGCCCGCCCGCGCACGCCACGTGGGAGCCCGCCCGCGCTGGGCTGGTGCGACCTGGGAGCGCCGGACCCGCCCTGAACAGAGTCACTCGCGGCCATCTCCTCTTCTCTGGGGGATGTCAAGGAGAATGCCCAACTACTGCTCCACCCTGGGGCAAAGACAGAATTCTTGGGAATTTTTCGTAAAGGTCGCGGAAGGGCGCTTTGACCTTCCGTTTCGTACATACATCGAACTGAATGGTGGTACCTTTGGAGACTCTCTACCAGGGACCAAGACCCCGCCTCCGAGGTTTTGCGGAGGTGGCATTTGCCTGAACGGTTAGGAAAACTTGATTTTTCTTTGTACTTTTGGCAGCAGTGGAGATAGTTCTGTATCTAAGATTTGCTTCACGTATGATTTGATGTTCCAACTTTTACTTACAAAAAGTTATTGGTTAAAATATTCCTTCCTAATAAGTATAAAGTGCAGTATGCACATTCCTTGATGATTTTGAAATGTTCCTTGGAAGGCAAAGATTTTTCTATCTAAAAATAGACATCAAACTGATTTAAAACTATTGGGACACTCCTGATTATACAAGACAAATCTCATGTCTTCCAACATTACCCTTCTTCACCTCTGAAAGAACGAATCATTCATAATTGAAAAGGAGAGATCACTTAGGGGTTTGGTGGTGTGTTAACGCTGTTTTGAATGGATGGTGACCAAATCCTTGCCAGTACCTTTAATGTATTCCTGTTACTTTCAAAGGGTCAAAGGGTTAGTGTGCCTACCTGATATGTGAAGAAAATACTTTTTTTTTTTTAAGTTTAAATTGTCATACCGATGTTTTCTGAAGCTTCCTGCTTTTACCTCTATGGAAATCTATAGAAAAATTCAGTTTTGATTTAAGCTAAATTTGATTTAGTGTCAAGTATTGTTCAACTAGCTGAAAATCAAGAGAGAGCTTTGGATTTACTTTTTTCATGTTTCCATTTCTGGGCCTGTAGAATTTATCAGATTTATCAGATTCATTCTCATTGCCTATTGTTTTTTTGTTTGGCTAGAAGATTTCTTTATTTACTTATTTTTAGAAAATAGATCTTTATTGGAGTATAATTGCTTCACAATACTTTGTTAGTTTCTGTTGCATAACAAAGAGAATCAGCCATATGCATACATATGTCCCCATATCCCCTCCCTCTTGAGCCTCCCTCCCATCCTCCCTATCCCACCCCTCTAGGTCATTGCAGAGCACCTAGCCAATCTCCCTGTGCTAAGCTCCTGTTTCCCACCAGCCAACTATTTTACATTCACTAGTGTATATAAGTCAATGCTACTCTCACTGTCCATGTTCTATGTCTACCTCTTTATTCCTGCCTGGCAACTAGGTTCGTCAGTGCCTTTTTTTTTTTTTAAGATTCCATATATATGTGTTAGCATATGGTGTTTGTTTTTCTCTTTCTGACTTACTTCACTCTGTATGACAGACTCTAAGTCCATCCACCTCACTACAAATAACTCGTGGTATCTGTACCACGTCTTCTTTATCCATTAGTCTGTCAGTGGGGATTTAGGTTGCTTCCATGACCTGGCTATTGTAAATAGAGCTGCAATGAACATTGGGGTGCATGTGTCTTTTTGAATTATGGTTCTCTCTGAGTATATGCCCAGCAGTGGGATTACTGGGTCATATGGTAGTTCTATTTTTAGTTTTTTAAGGAACCTCCATACTGTTTTCCATAGTGGTTGTATTAATTTACATTCCCACCAACAGTGCAGGAGGGTTCCCTTTTCACCACACCCTTTTCAGCATTGATTGTTTCTAGATTTTTTGATAATGGTCATTCTGACCAGCGTGACGTGATACCTCATTGTAGTTTTGATTTGCATTTCTCTAATAATTAGTGATGTTGAGCATCTTTTCATGTGCCTCTTGGCCATCTGTATCTCTTCCTTGGTAAATGTATATTTAGGTCTTCTGCCCATTTTTAAACTTCATTGTTTGTTATTTTGATATTGAGCTCCATGAGCTGTTTGTATATTTTGGAGATTAATCCTTTGTCTGTTGTTTCATTTGCAAATATTTTCTCCCATTCTGAGCGTTGTCTTTTGGTCTTGTTTATGGTTTCCTTTGCTGTGCAAAAGCTTTTACGTTTAATTAAGTCCCATTTGTTTATTTTTGTTTTTATTTCCATTACTGTAGGAGGTGGGTCAAAAAAGATCTAGCTGTGGTTTATGTTAAAGAATATTTTTCAGATTGCTTTGGCTATTCGGGGTCTTTTGTGTTTCCATACGAATTGTAAAACTTTTGGTTATAATTCTGTGAAGAATTCCATTGGTAGTTTGATAGGGATTGCATTGGATCTGTAGATTGCTTTGTGGAGTATAGTCATTTTCACAGTATTGATTCTTCCAATCCAAGAACATGGTATACATCTCCATCTGTTTATGTCATCTTTGATTTCTTTCATCAGTGTTTTATAGTTTTCTGAGTACAGGTCTTTTGCCTCCTTAGGCAGGTTCATTCCTAGGTATTTTATTCTTTTTGTTGTAATGGTAAATGGGAGTGTTGTCTTAATTTCTCTTTCTGATTTTTTGTTGTTGGTGTATAGGAATTTCAGAGATTTCTGTGCATTAATTTTGTATCCTGCAACCTTACCAAATTCATTGCTTAGTTCTAGCAGTTTTCTGGTGGCATCTTTAGGATTTTCTATGTATAGTATCATGTCATCAGCAAACAATGACAGTTTTACTTCTTCTTTTCCAATTTGTATTCCTTTTATTACGTTTTCTTCTCTGATTGCTCTGGCTAGGACTTCCAAAACTATGTTGAATAAGAGTGGCGAGAGTGGACATCCTTGTCTTGGTCCTGGTCTTAGTGGAAATGCTTTCAGTTTTTCACCATTGAGTATGATGCTTGCTGTGGGTTTGTCATATATGGCTTTTATTATGTTGAGGTAGGTTCCCTCTATGCCCATTCTCTGGAGAGTTTTTATCATAAATGGGTGTTGAATTTTGTCCAAAGCTTTTTCTGCATCTAATGAGATGATGATATGGTTTCTATTCCTTTATTTGTTGATATGGTGTATCACATTGATTGACTTGCGTGTATTGAAGAATCCTTGTGTCCCTGGGATAAATCCCACTTGATCATGGTGTATGATCCTTTTAATGTGCTGTTGGATTCTGTTTGCTAGTATTTTGTTCAGGATTTTTGTATCTATGTTCCTCAGTGATATTGGTCTATAATTTTCTTTTT
>NC_041224.1:117783211-117783614 GCF_002837175.3 Physeter macrocephalus | reverse complement strand
GGTGTTAGCTCTTCTGTAAATGTTTGATAGAATTTGCCTGTGAAGCCATCTGGTCCTGGACTTTTGTTTGTTGGAAGATTTTAAATCACAGTTTCAATTTCATTACTTGTGATAGGTCTGTTTATATTTTCTAATTCTTCCTGGTTCAGTCTTGGAAAATTGTACCTTTCCAAGAATTTTTTCGTTTCTTCATGGTTATACATTTTATTGGCATATAGTTGTTTGTAGTAGTCTCTTATAGTCCTTTGTATTTCTGTAGTGTCAGTTGTGAGTTCTTCTTTTTCGTTTCTAATTTTATTGATTTGTGTCTTCTCCCTTTTTTTCTTGATGAGTCTTGCTAAGGGTTTATCAATTTTGTTTATCTTCTCAAAGAAGCAGCTTTTAGTTTTATTGATCTTTGCTA
>NC_041224.1:117772550-117783151 GCF_002837175.3 Physeter macrocephalus | reverse complement strand
TTGAATTGCTATAAACTTCCCTCTTAGAACTGCTTTTGCTGCATCCCATAGGTTTTGGGTCATCTTGTTTTCATTGTCATTTTTTTCTATGTATTTTTAAAATTTATTCTTTGATTTCTTCAGTGATCTCTTGGTTATTTAGTAGCACACTGTTTAGTCTCCATGTATTTTTGTTTTTTACAGTTTTTTTTCTGTAATTGCTTTCCAATCTCATAGCATTGTGGTCAGGAAAGATGCTTTATATGAGTTCAATTTTCTTAAATTTTCCAAGGCTTAATTTGTGACCCAAATGTGATCTATCCTGGAGAATGTTCCATGTGCACTTGAGAAGAAAGTGTATTCTGCCACTTTAGTGTGGAGTGTTCTATAAATATCAATTAGATCTATCTGGTCTATTGTATCATTTAAAGCTTGTGTTTATTTATTTTTTGTTTGGATGATCTGTCCATTGGTATAAGTGGGGTGTTAAAGTCCCCTACTATTATTGTGTTACTGTCGATTTCTCCTTTCATGGTTGTTAGCATTTGCCTTAGGTATTGATGTGCTCCTATGTTGGGTGCTTAAACATTTATAATTGTTATATCTTCTTCCTGGATTGATCCTTTGATCATTATGTAGTGTTCCTCCTTATCTCTTGTCCTAGAGAAGTTTCTTTAGCATTTGTTGTAAAGCTGGTTTGGTGGTGCTGAATTCTCTTAGCTTTTGCTTGTCTGAAAAGCTTTTGATTTCTCCGCAAATCTGAATGAGATCCTTGCTGGGTAGAGTAATCTTGGTTGTAGGTTTTTCTCTTTCATCACTTTAAGTATATCCTGCCACTCCCTTCTGGCCTGCAGAGTTTCTGCAGAAAAATCAGCTGATAAGCTTATGGGGATTCCTTTGTATGTTAT
Source organism: Physeter macrocephalus (assembly GCF_002837175.3). Classification (NCBI taxonomy): domain Eukaryota; kingdom Metazoa; phylum Chordata; class Mammalia; order Artiodactyla; family Physeteridae; genus Physeter; species Physeter macrocephalus. The sequence continues at coordinate 117,782,264 of NC_041224.1, read as the reverse complement.
TTTTTGTTTTTCCCTTGCTGCTTTTAGTTTTTTTCTTTGAATGTTTTATTTGTTCATTTGATTAATATGTGTCTTGGTGTGTGTTTCCTACGGTTTATCCTGTATGGGACTCTCTGTGCTTCCTGGACTTGGGTGACTATTTCCTTTCCCATGTTAGGGAAGTTTTCGACTATAATCTCTTCAAATATTTTCTCAGACCCTTTCTTTTTCTCTTCTTCTTCTGGGACCCCTATAGTTTGAAGGTTGGTTTGTTTAGTGTTGTCCCAGAGGTCTCTGAGATTGTCTTCAATTCTTTTCATTCTTTTTCTTTATTCTGTTTCTTTGCAGTTATTTCCACCATTTTGTCTTCCAGCTCACTTATTCGTTCTTCTGCCTCTGTTTTTCTGTTATTGATTCATTCTAGTGTATTTTTCATTTCAGTTATTGTGTTGTTCATCTGTTTGTTTGTTCTTTAGTTCTTCTAGATCTTTGTTAAACATTTCTTGTATTGTCTCAATCTGTGCCTCCATTCTATTTCCGAGATTCTGGATCATCTTTACTATCATTACTCTGAATTCTTTTTCAGGTATGTTGCCTATTTCCTGTTCATTTATTTGGTCTTTTAGGTTTTTGCCTTGCTCCTTCATCTGTGACATATTTTTTTTCCATCTCTTTTTTTTTTTTTTAAATGAGTGAGATTGTGTTCCTTTCTTACTGGTTGTTTGGCCTGAGGCTTCCAACACTGGAGTTTATAAGCTGTTGGGTACAGCTGGGTCTTGGTGCTGAGATGAGGAACTCCATGAGACCTCACTCCGATGAATATTCCCTGGGGTCTGAGGTTCTCTGTTAGTCCAGTGGTTCCAACTTGGAGCTCCCACTGCAGAAGCTTCGGCATGACCCCAGGCTCGTGAACCAAGATCCTGCAAGCCATGTGGGGCAGCAAAGAAAAGAAAAGAAAAAAAAGAACAATAACAGAGTAAAAAACAAAATTAGACTAGGAAACTGACAGATATGTTGGGAAGAATATAAAAGTAAAAATATAGATGAATCAATGACTGGAATGTACATCAGCACCACAGTAGTAAAAAAGAGGAGGAGCTAAAAGAAAAAACAAAAAAGGGGGAGGAAGGGCCTTGGCTGTGGAGGGCGGGGCCTAAGCAAGGGTGAGGTTTGGGCAGTGGGTGGGGCCAATGCTCAGGACCCACAGGGCTGGAAAAGGCCCTGGGGGCTATGGAGGGTGGGGCTTAGGCTCAAGGAATAGAAGGGGCCCAGGCGTGGCCTCACCCCTGGTCTCAGAGGGCAGGGGACCTCATCCTGGAGCCCAGCAGGCTCCCCGTGTCTGAGTGGGTGGGGCAATTGCCCTCCACTCCTCTGCCGCTCTTCCTGGTGGGCCCCTCCCACCTGCCTCTCCTGATCTCCCTGGCTACCCTCCTATGCCCTCAGGACCCATGAAGGCTGGATGGGGCTCTGGAGGGGGGTACCAGCTTGGGAGCTCAGCAGGCTCCCTGGCCTGAGTGGGCCAGGCAATTGCCCTCTGCTCCTCTCCCACTCTTCCTGGAGAGTCCCTCCCACCTGCGTCTCCTGATCTCCCCAGCCTCAGGGGCGCAGATCCTGTCTGGCCTCCACTTCTCCTCCCCGCCTCAGTCCCCCTATGTCCTACCAGTTCATTGTGGGGTTCCTTCCATCTCCTTGGGGGTCAGAGTCCCCCACCAGCGGCCAGCAGTCACCCTAGTTGTGGGGAGATGCTAACTTGGCATCTTCCCACACCACTGTCTTGACTCCACCTCTAGAACTGCCTATTGTTTTTAAGGACAATCTCTAACTTCTGACATTTCCAAACAAGACTCATTTGAAACATATCTGTCATTTCTCATGGACTTAATAAAACTTTATGCTTTTTTAGCTGTGTAAAAGTTTAGAAAATTGGTTCATATTTTTCTTGCTTGATTCAACTATGTTAAAGACAGTCATCAGAGATGATGTTAATTTTTGCCTTTGTGTCTTATCTTCTTCAGAGTTTTTTAAACTTGCCAAACAAGGAACTTCCCTGGTCGTCCAGTGGTAAAGAATCTGCCTTCCAGCGCAGGGGACGTGGGTTCAATCCCTGGTCAGGGAACTAAGATCCCACATGCAGTGTGGCAACTAAGCTCGTGCACCTCAATGAGAGAGCTTGTGTGCCGCAACGAAAGATCCCGTATGCCTCAGTGAAGACCCTGCGTGCCGCAACTAAAACCCGATGTAGCCGAAAAAAAAAAACCCAAAAAACTTGCCAAACAAGAACACAGGTAGGTTCACTTATTGAATATTTGTTATGATCAGTATGAAAATGCTGATTTATAAATATTTCTGTTTGGTACAATTCTAGGTATAAAAGTAAAAAGATGTAAGAAAGGCAAAAGTAAAAAACTATGTAAAAAACAGAAAAACAGGGAACACATAAAATTATTTTTATTTTTATTTTATTTTATTTTATTTTATTTTTTTTTTGTGGTATGCGGGCCTCCCTCTGCTGCGGCCTCTCCCGTTGCGGAGCACAGGCTCCGGACGCGCAGGCTCAGCGGCCATGGCTCACGGGCCCAGCCGCTCCGCGGCATGTGGGATCCTCCCAGACCGGGGCGCGAACCCGGTTCCCCTGCATCGGCAGGCGGACGCGCAACCACTGCGCCACCAGGGAAGCCCTAAAATTATTTTTAGGATTAAATCGCAGCTGCTTTTACTTTAGTACCAACTATGACAAGATTTTTTCCCACTTTTAACTTGGAATATTTTCAGTAATTCAGAAGTCTTGGAAGAATGGTATAAGTAACACCATATATTAATAGCTTTTACCTCAGTTTACTGATTGTTAAATATTGTTAATATTTTCTAACAATCTAAAAAAGTTACATCTTTTATTTGGGTAGTTGAGAATTATATCTTGTTTCTTTTTTTTTTTTTTTTTGGTAGTTTGCTTCTTGGTGATTAGGTACAGAGACAAAAAGACCCTGTGATAGGGCTTCCCTGGTGGCGCAGTGGTTGAGAGTCTGCCTGCCGATGCAGGGGACGTGGGTTCGTGCCCCGGTCTGGGAAGATCCCACATGCCGCGGAGCGGCTGGGCCCGTGAGCCATGGCCGCTGAGCCTGCGCGTCCGGAGCCTGTGCTCCGCAACGGGAGAGGCCACAGCAGTGAGAGGCCCGCGTACCGCCAAAAAAAAAAAAAAAAAAAAAAATAAAGACCCTGTGATAGAATCATCCCCTCACTTTCATCAGTGCCTACCTCATGGTATCTGCTACTTGTGAGCCATTCATTTAGGGCATGGGTTCTCTTGGATCATAGCAAGGGGTGAAGAGGGGAAATAAGTGAATATTCTCTCTATAAGGTGTCTCCCTCCCCTCCCCCTCCTCTTTTTGATGAGTACTTACTGGTCTGAAGAATTAACCATGAGCATCAAGGCAGGGTGAATTCAATTTTCTTTTCTTCTTATCAAGTGAAGAAAGGGCAATCTTTCTAGGTTTTTCTGGTGTAGTGTATTATCCATCAGAAAGTTCGCTATGATTTTGGATTCTGTTATATTTCCCACAAACCTGTCTTCAGAGTTAATAGTTTATAGCACTCTCGTTCAGATAAGAAGGATTGGCGCTGGAGGATTTATGATATCTGCCTAATTTTCCATCACCATACCTTGACCTTGGCTTTATAATTTGTAGCCCATACAAAGCAATCGATTGCTACCCGATAGAGGCAAATGACCCTCTTTAACTCTAGAGCAATAGCTAATAAGGTCTTGATAATTGTGATTTATCCACTGTCAGCGGTGATTGCATGTGCCTCTCTGAAGCTGCCCTGAATTGATGGATGCAACCTGTATGACAGGAAGCCAGTTCCAGAGGCTTTCTCCTTTTATCCTTAGCATCGCCAGGGCTCCTAGAATGGGACTGATGAAGTCATTTTTCTTTCATTGTGGTTTTTTTATAATGAAATATGGTAAAAATTCATCTTCTCTTGAGCATGCCATTTTTCCCTTGTCAGATCTACAGTCTTTCCTTGACGGAACCGATTTGTTATCTACAAAAGCAGTGGCCTTGCACTTCCCTTTTGATTCAAGGAGCTCTGGGTTGGCCAAGAGGTGTTTTCTTCTATAAATTTAGTAGTGGGTCAGTTCTTTCCTTAGCCAAGACATTTGGTTTCCCTTTTAATGAATTTGAGAGAAAAAGAAATATCTGTTATTGGTGACCCTCTGGAATACTTCAAACTGTCTCATCCTTCAGGCATCATTGACCAACACCCTAGGCAGTAGCAAAACCCTGTGTTAGGAGAAACCAAAACTAATTTTTCTGTATGTCCCAGGATTGAAAGATACCTTAGTCATTAGTCAAAATGAGGATGTGATAATCTGGATCCCTCTTGTTTAAAGACGTCATCACATATGAATTTGAGGAACACTCAGAGCCAAGCTCTTTGTGCTTCTGACTTGTCTGAAGTGAAAGCCTGTTGGCATGTCCTTTAAAACATTGAATCATGGATAATACTGGATTTACTATTATCAGTAAAACAAGAAAGTAGCTGGGGCAAGAAGAGAAGATATTATATCCTGATGTTCAGCCCTGCCACAATGATACATTTTATATATTTTTTCCACTGGCTTTTGCTTGGTAGTATTTGATTTCAATTGAATTTGCATCTGAACTCCTATTTGCTTTTGTGTTTGTCCAGATTTATTAAATAAAAGTATGTTAAGCATTTCTTGGGCACAGGAAAATAAAGACTCCTTCAAGCTTTCTCAGGCCTTTTCTTCACTATACCCCACCTTCCACATTATTATAATTGTTTGTTATGATACAGATGGCTAGTTCCCCTCAATATCCATTTTCTCTTTCTTCTATACAGATAGAATTCCTTATTTTTTCTTTTTCTTAAAATTAGTTATCTATTTTATACATATTAGTGTATATATGTCAATTCCAATCTCCCAATTCATCCCCCCACCCCCCCACCCCACTTTCACACCTTGGCATCCATATGTTTGTTCTCTACATCTGTGTTTCTATTTCTGCCTTGCAAGCCGGTTCAAGTACAGACAGAATTTCTAGTTTTTAGCTGGGTGCATGGTTGCCCTGAGAATAAAGGCTACATTTCCATGTACCCTTTGCAGCTAGTTGTGGCCATATGACTCTATTCTGGTCATTTGGGATGTGAGGGAAAGTAATGTGTGTAGCTTCCAGAAAGAAGGGCATGCCCTTTCTTTTTCCCTTCTTTTACTGTGCTGAGTAGAATGTAAACATGACAGCAGGTCATCTTAGAGCTTGTGGACAATGGCAACCCTCAAAGGATGGTAGTGCAACAACGTAGAAAGAGCCTTGGTCTCTGGACAACCCCATGGAATAGAGCAGATCTGTCAGCCCTACACCTTTATCTGGACTGTTTCATGAGAGAGAGATAAATCTTATTTAACTTACTGCAATTTTGGGTCTCTGCTTCATGCATCCGAACCTGTATTCTAATTAAAAACCTATTGTCTGGGGACTTCCCTGGTGGTCCATTGGGTAAGACTCTGTGCTCCCAATGCTCGGGGCCCAGGTTCGATCCCTGGTCAGGGAACTAGATCCTGCATGCCGCAACTAAGAGTCTGCATGCTGCAACTAAGAAGTCCACATGCTGCAACTAAGACCCGGCGCAGCCTAAATAAATAAATAAATAAGTAAGTAAATATTTAAAAAAAAATACTAAAAGATTTCCCAAAACAAAAAAGAAAAATACCCCCCCAGACCTATTGTCGCCTTTCCCAGTGGACTGAAGCTCCTTGGGGATAGGCTCTATGTTCTGGTCACCATTTGTGTTCACCTAGTTCAGGACTAATTGGTTGGCTCTGGAGGTGGAACTGGAAACAGGTTAGTTTTTTTCCCCCAAATGAAAGGACCTTTTTGATGAGACACAATTACATAGGGTACAAGTAAAACACAAGTAAACTTTTCTGCTGCCTCTTGCCTTCCTAGACTCAGTGGGGAGGGAAGGGGAGGGTCCCTAGGCAGAAGGGCAGGATAAGAAATAACCGGGATTTGTCTAGTATCCATGGTCCACTAGGATGTCGCCACCCTCCCCTCTCTACTGTTGGTATGGTTGGAACCTAACCCTATATGCACCCTTGCCCTTCTGCCTAGGGGCTCTCCCCTTTCTTCCCCACAGAGTCTAGGAAGGCAAGAGGCAGGTGCATGTCCCATTGCCTTAGGCTATTCCACTGGGCTCTCCTTGAATGGGGCCTGCTTTGGGGTTCAGACTCTGGAAAGTATCTGTGCTGGTAGCCTAGGCAGCCTATTTACTATATCAAGGTAGACAGGCATTTAGGGGTTGGGTTACAGAATCACATTAAGGGCCAGATACTTAGGGGCTGAGACCTCCCCAGGCAAAAATGACTCATTGATCCTATAAAACATATGGATCCAAGCCAATTCTATGCTTACATTAAAAGCACCTTGTACCGTCATTGTCCAGTCAAGTCCTAAACCATAACAATTGTTTGGACAAAGAGAATTTAATATATAGACTGTTAACTAGATATAAAGTTGTTAACTAAGTAACCGAAAAGGCAAGAAAAGAGCACCAACGCATCACAGAGATAGCAACTGCAGGAAGCAACTACCACTCACAGGGTTTGGGGAGCAAAGAGTAGCATTACTAAAATTTAGACACTGGGAGGATGGACCTGTGGGTGGAGCTCAGGCCTCCGGGGCAGGCACAGCTCTACTGGGACCAGCGTCTCTGAGCTTGGAGAAGGATCCCTGTGGGCTTGAGAACCGGACCACTAGGAAGGAGACAGCAGCCTGGATGAGGCTAGTATCACACGTGTTGGAAAAACTGCAAACTGGATTTAAATACTTCCATGGGGGTGGAGGCAGACACATTGCTGGTGTGATGCTCACAGGACTTGTGAGCAGACAGGAGTCCCTTCTCTCTCCTCCAGCCTCCCATTCTCCCTTGATCAGAGTGGAACCTGACAGGGAGACTGCTGGCCAGGCAGAAATGTGGTTTGCAGATGCCTAGTTCCAGCACTGCAGGGCACAGCATAGAAAGATGGGTTTGGAGCTGAGAGACTATAGCTTAGTAACTGGCACACACCTCAGTGGTGTCTAAATTCAGACTGTGGCAAGTTGTGTCAACTAGCATGATAGGTAAGGCCTACAGACTTCAGCGACTTAAGGGACAATCTGGTGACTTAAAGGGAGAAAGACTTGTTCCAGGGAGATGAGGCAGATAAAACATCACAGGGCTGGTGATAGGAAATAAGTCTCAAAGAATGCAAAGGATTTCCATAGGCAAACCAGTGTAAGAAGGATGCTCCAGTGAGAAAGAACAATAGATGCAAAGACCCAAAGGCGGGTCCAAACCCTTAAAAAGACTGAGTTACAGGGACTTCCCTGGTGGCGCGGTGGTTAAGAATCCGCCTGCCAATGCAGGGGACACAGGTTTGAGCCCTGGTCCGGGAAGATGCCACATGCCGCGGAGCAACTAAGCCCGTGCACCACAACTACTGAGCCTGCGCTCTAGAGCCAGTGTGCCACAACTACTGAGGCTGCGTGCCACAACTACTGAAGCCTGCGCGCCTAGAGCCCGTGCTCCACAACAAGAGAAGCCACCACAATGAGAAGCCCGCGCACCACGACGGAGAGTATCCCTCAGGACAAAGCCTGAGCTACTCAAGTCTTTGGGCTTCCCTAGGATAAGGCAGGAGTTGGGGCATGACTGGGGGGAGCAGGAGGCTCCCCCAGGACCAGCGACCTCCTAGGAATCTCACCCTCAGAGTAGGTAGGATTTTCTATCAATTCTTCCTCTCTAAGAGTGATGTTTTATGCTGGGCTGACTTGGACAAATTACTTAAAATTTCTGCTTAGGGAAGATTATTCCCACTTGATAAATAAGGAGACTGAGGCTCTACAAAGTTATGTAACATGTCCATGATCACAGCATTAGTGACTCAAGTGACCTAATTTCCTACTGGACATCATTGCCTGCATATCCCCGTGGATTCCCCAGCTGAGCACGGCCAGCATGAACGCCTTCGCTTCCTTCACACCTAGTGCCAGACCTTCTTTCTGGATCTCTGAAGTCAGTTGGTGACTATATGGTTTGGGTTCCTTCCTTCTTTCTACCTCCATGCCCCTACCTTACCCCATACAATCAATCATGAAGTCTTGTAGATTTCACCTGCTAAATATACATTCTCTACTCTCTGTCACTGCTGGCTTGTCTTTATTCAAGTACTCACTTGATTGCTGCTAAAGCTTTCCATAGGTCTTCCTGTTTCCAGCTTTGTCCTCCTCCTATCCAGGCACCATTCTGAGGCCAGGGAAAGCTTTCAAAAACACAAAAATGTCATTCTCCTTCTTAAAAAGGCTTTCAGTGGCTCCCATGGCTTCCTGGAGAAAAATCCAAGATCCTTTATATTTCACAGTGAGGCCACCATAACATGGTCCCTATGAACTCCTCCAGCTTTGCTGGCCCCTGTCTCCCTATCTTGGGGTGGGGCAGGGGGACACCTGTGGCCAGGAAAACAGGGTCGAGGTTCACCTTGCTCCCTCCACTGACTAAGCTATGGGCAAGAAACCACAGTGATGCCACATGGTGTTCTGTGTACCCCAGCAGGTCGCCTGCCTCTGATTTAATGGCTCTGCTGCTCCAGCCTTTGCTCACTGCGGTGCAGCAGTGATGCAGACCCTGCGGGCTTCCGTTTTCTGTGCTGAAATGAGCGTGTGAAGGTGCCTCTGGGTACTGCTTCTGTGCTCTCTTGTCTAGTCCTCTTCCTCTTTTTCTTTCTTTCTTCCTTTTTTAAAAAGTATAGTTAGCCTTTTGTCTCATTGCACCTGAGAAAGCAAGATGGGTCACTGGCAGCTCTCCTGGAGCCATGTGAGAAAATTCAGCCAGGGTTCTCCTCTTGCAGTGGCTGCTCAAGCCAGCTGGTCTGATCCGAAAATACCGCCTCCATAAGTGCTGCTAGTGTTTCCGATAGTACCCAAGGATATTGGCTTCATTAAGTGGGACTAAGTGAACTTCCTGGAATGGGTCACCCAAGATATCTACCTGACCGCAGAAACAATGCTAGATCTTTGTACATAAAACAAATAAAAAGCAAAAACAAAACAAAACAAAAAACAAAAAAAAAGAAAAGAAAAAACTAACCAAGCAAAACAAAAACAACTTCAAAAGACAGTATATTTATATTAGACAGGAATTTTTTTTTTTTTTTTTTTTTTTTTTTTTGCAGTACACGGGCCTCTCACTGCTGTGGCCTCTCCCTCTGCGGAGCACAGGCTCCAGATGCGCAGGCTCAGCGGCCATGGCTCACGGGCCTAGCTGCTCTGCAGCATGTGGGATCTTCCCGGACCCGGGCACGAACCCGTATCCCCTGCATCGGCAGGTGGACTCTCAACCACTGCGCCACCAGGGAAGCGCTAGACAGGAATCTTTTAATGCAAAGCGCAGAAACTCAATTCAAATTAGCTTAAGCCTAAAAGAGAATTTATTAACTTATTTAACTGGTAAATCTAGGGGTAGAGCTGGATCCAGGGATACAAATGTTATTATTATCATTATTATTTTTCTCTCTTTCTGTTCTGCTACTGTCTGTGTTGGCCACATTCTCTCCTATTTCAAGATGCGTTCCTTGTGTGCAGGAGGTGAAGGGCGGCACGGCTGCAGCCACCCCAGAGGACTGAGAGCTTCTCTCTCTCAACATCTCTCTATAAAATCCCAAGGAAAGGCTCT
>NC_041224.1:117727258-117769430 GCF_002837175.3 Physeter macrocephalus | reverse complement strand
GGCCATGGCTCACGGGCCCAGCCGCTCCGCGGCATGTGGGATCTTCCCGGACCAGGGCACGAACCCGTATCCCCTGCATCGGCAGGTGGACTCTCAACCACTGCACCACCAGGGAAGCCCTAGCCTGGTATCATCTTGATCACAGTATACTTCACTAGGCTGGGGTGGGGGGACTCTCAAGGCACATGGCTGTCACAAAGGGCTTACAGAGACGGTGGTGTTTATAGGTCACCATTGGTGTTGTCTCCTTCACAGTCTCCTGCTCAGGGTGGGAGGTCATATTTCGTTCCACCCTCCTGGTCAGGGGTGGGCACTCAGGCCAAGGTGAGTCAGGCTGCATATGGGTCAATGGCCTATAAGATGACTCAATGCCAAGGATCTGCCCAAACTGTCCTGATGGTGACCACACTGGAATAAGCAATTTCTTTGTCTTTAAGAGGATCAAGATGTAGAGAGAGTCAGTTGGTTTGGCCAAAAATACAGTCTGCAGTTGCCACGGGGCCTCAAAGCCACAAGTAAGCTGAAGTCAAGAGATAGAGGAAGGGCATGTATAGCTCCTAGCCATCATGGTAACAGGTGTTCCTTGAATGGGACTTCCTAGGCCAGTGCATTTGGGATACACCACATCCATATCCCCTCTTGGAGAGTCACAAGGTGCTTTAGCATTTTAAAGATTCTGAAGATCCCACAGCAAGAAACTTGTCTAAACACTGTTAACTCAGCGTTTCCCAGATGTGTTTGACCGCGGAACTCTCACCTGTTCACATTTTACCATGTTCCAGGGAACGATGTTTGGAGTGAGAGCTGGCGTGTGGGTGGGAGTAAAAGGAGAAATGGCAGCAGAAACAGAGTGGCAGCTCTTTCGAGTTCCTGGTTGTTAGATCTGGTCCACACTCCGAACTGCATTCTAGTTGTTGTGAGCCAGGGTCTGTCCTTGGGCTGCCATGGTATTTTAGAGTTCCTTATTTCCACCAGTATTCTTATCTCAAACCTCCACTAATTAAGATGAATTGAGTCTTTTTACTTGTAACTAAGAGACTGACTAATGTAACTGGATATTAGATGTGTCTCCCCAGATACTACGACCAGTGACAAATGTCCCTACTTCCTTGTGAGACGTTGGACCACCTATGTGGGATGTGCTAAGAGACTGTGGAACTGGTGTGGCCAGTATTCACCCCTCGTGTGCTTCAGGTGAGGGGAAAGAGGAGGGAGAATCATCATGGGGGTAGACCGTGAGAATCCTTTGGAGAAAGAGTTGTGAGTGTGTCTTCCTCAGGGATGGGGGAGCTCTCTCCCCCAGGGTAGTAAGCCAAATCAGCGGGGGGCCTTCAGAGTTTCAGGTGGAGGGACTGGTGCCTGTTTCTTTCTCACAAGAGCTGGCACAATGAAGCAAGAAGGCACTGATGGAGGAGCTGGACTCCCATGGGTGCAGGAACTAAGGTGTGAACAGGTGAGGACACATGACAGAGGCAGTGAAACTTTACCATAATGAAGAGGATCTTATGGAGGGGCAAGGTGAGCCCAGCATCAAGAGACTGGAGGTGGACAGTAGGGACGCTAGAGCTGAGGGGATGGCATTTGTGGCCAGAATAGGGAAGAACCTTTGTATTCTATTACAAATTAATCACTAAAGGGATGTTGCCTGTAAGCTTAAATTATACATAATGGCCCATCTCTGGGAGCTCTGCTTTTCAGGTAATGAGCTAAAATACCTAAATACCTTTGTTTAGTTCACTGGAAACATCCTGACCAGGCCCACCTGTGAATGACTGCAGGGAGGAAGAAATTAACACATCCCCTCCAGAGGCTGATGGGAACCAGGAAGTGTTTGACTTTACTCCCTCCCTTTTAGTATAAAAGGAGCCTGAATTCTAACTCAGGCAAGATGGTTCTTTGGGACATGAGCCCACCATCTTCTTGGTCTGCCAGCTTTCTGAAAGTTGCTATTTCTTGCCCCAGTAACTCGTCTCTCAATTTACTGGCCTGTCATGTGGTGAGCAGTATGTGCTTGGACTAGGTAACAGTACCATCTATAGTGGTGACTACATCAGGGTCCTTGGTGGGGAGGAGGGTTCCCCTGTGAGGAAGAAGTGTTGGTAATTGTGTGTCTGCTGTGCTGAGGCCTGCTTTTGGATTACAACTCCACCAGTGGAAGACGATTTCACTCTCCCTGTCTCTTTTCCCTCCTAGCACTCCTGGTCCCTGGGGGATCCAGAGGCAGCAGAGGGCACAGTGGAGGAGGCATAGAAGGAGCTGACTATGGCCCATGCATACCATTCTCAGCAGTTTTCCTAGCAGAGGTAGGTCCCAGTTGGGGGAAGAGAGCAGTTTTAACTGAATGTGAGTTTGGAGATTGGCTTTTTGACCAGGCTAGAATTTTTGCCTAAAATGACCACAGGACTTTTATGCTCTGAGGGACTGGAGAATCTCTGAGCCTCAGGTTGGGATGGAGAAGGTCTACATGTGAGTTTTGCCGAGGACATGCCTTTGGCTCATTCAACTCTGCACTCTACGGACCCGGAGTAGGACATAGCTAAACATCAGTATGAAGTGTTTAGAAGTGTTTACACTGCTTCCTAAGTAACTATGCATGAACTAATTCTAACATGAAAGCTTTTGAACACTTACACTGCATATCCGATTAACACAATCAATTCATATGTGTTCAGTCATTGAACATTGTTAAGCACCTCAGCTGGATACTGGGACTATCAAGATGAATAAGAGTTGCTTCCTGTCCTCAGAAGCATTCAGTCTAGTGTGAGAAGCCCTAGTCCAACCTGGGGCTTTCCTCCTTCTGGTTGTAGAAGAATCACAGTGCTGTTGGTTTAAATGTATCGTCACTCCTAAGTCTGATTTGGTAGGTCTGTGTTGGGGCCTAAGAATCTGCATTTTAACAAGCATCTTGTTCTAAGACCACCCATGGAAAAATAATAATCTAGCCTTCTAATCAGCACCACATACCAAAGCAGTTTTTTTTTAAAAAAATAAATTTATTTATTTATCTGTTTTTAGTTTTGGCTGTGTTGGGTCTGCGCTGCTTCGCGCGGGCTTTCTCTAGTTGTGGTGAGCAGGGGCTACTCTTCCTTGCAGTGTGCGGGCTTCTCATTGTCGTGGCTTCTCTTGTTGCAGAGCATGGGCTCTAGAGCGCAGGCTCAGTAGTTGTGGTGCACAGGCCCAGCTGCTCTGCGGCATGTGGGATCCTCCCGGGCCAGGGCTCGAACCCGTGTCCCCTGCATTGGCAGGCAGAGTCTTAACCACTGCACCACCAGGGAAGCCCTAAAGCAGTATTTACTGCTTTAGAACATGCATTACTGACTGCCACAGAATTTGCCCCTAGGATAGTATTACCCACTTGGATAAAGTTTCTGCCTGTTCTTTATTACATCAAATGAAAACAGCTGGATAGATTTTCATCAAATTAGAAGAGCATGTTCGGGCTTGTCTGACTTAAAAGACAGGGTAAAGGAAATGAACTTTGGGAGTTCCTAAGGAGGGGGTCCTTTGCAGAGAGGCAGCCATCTTCAGAGCAGTGTCAGGCACTAAATTCTGACAACGCTGCTTTTCCCAAGAGCAGGCTGGGCTTAGGGTGGAAGCAGCAGGAGTTTATTGATTTAACGGTGGTTAATGATTGATGTGAGTGGCCTCGGGGAGGCCAGGTACCTGATAACAGAATTTTCACATAAAAATATGCAGGAGAAAATGGACTGTAAGTGTGTGAACACAGAATGTTAATCCCCATTCAGCTGTTCGTCGTGGAAATTTGGCCAAGGGTTCTTGCTTTCTCTGTTTTCCTGATTTTATAATTAGGACACTGCTGACTCTTTTTCATAAGGTTGTTGTAAGGAGTCATGAATGAAATACCATGTTAGCACTTGGAAACTTCATAAAGGTGAGTATTTTTTTTGAAAAGATGAGTTTTGTTGTATGTTAAAAATGCGGAATAAGTTAAATTTTATTGCAATATCTTGGACTTGGTTTAATCTGGCTTCCCTTATAATGTACTGTTTATTTTCTTTATCGTCTGTTTTGATGACTCGGTTTACAAGTGTGATGCAATTTTGAAATCACATGTGATTAGATTGAAAAAATCTAACATGGGAACCAGGGCAATTTGAAAACAAAGGGTAGGCGTATTTTTAGAAAGCTGAATAGGACTTTTAGAGATAAAACAAGCGTGGAGAAGTATGCTAAGCAACCGACTATGGACTTACAAATAGAGGAGTTCATTCTTTTGGTTATTAATTTGCTAAGGGACCTTGAGCCATGAATATAGATGAAATCTATGAAAAATTGACACGTATTTAAATCAGGGCAATATATCACCACACCTAAGAGATGGTGCAATATGAAAGTCTTAAATATTTAACATAATGCTATGCCATATAATTACATGTATGGCATTATCTTTAATAGGAGCTGATTAATGAGGGTGACATAAAGCAAGGATGAATATTAGCTATTCAGACACTGATGTTCAGAGAGCCACCTGAATAGTCATTTTTCCTCTAAGTCCTATTCCTTAAGGATTATAGAAATGTCAATTGTTTTTGCAGTTTCCATTTCAAGAAGCAGTTATTCATAATCCCCAGAGAACTCTTCCTTAACAGACTACAATAAAACTTAGACTTGATGGTGGTGACATTTTACACCTAAATTACTGCCTTCAAGGTTTAAATAATTATCCTGCTATGTCTGTGCAAGGGACTTTCAAATTGTTCACTTCATTCCTGGCTTATCTCTGTGCAAGGGACTTTCAAATTGTTCACTTCATTCCTGGCTAATCTCTCATCTCCACCACTTGACTAGTTTCTTGTCCCTTACAACTGAATGCAGGAGGCTGAATTTCTATTTTCCCCTTAAAATTATCCTGCTTGTTAGTAGTACTTCCATGGTGATTCATCTAAAATAGTTTTTTAAACAATTCTTCTCAAAGATCATCTCTGGCTGTCCATTTCTTTTTTCATTTTGGCACTGAATAGCAGCTATGCACTGGTCCATCCTGAGATTTATATGTTTCTTCATCGTTCTTTCTCTGTTTCTGTACTTTCTTCCTCAACGGTGATTTTCTTTCTCTCTCTCCATACATATATGTGTGTGTTTGTGTATATAAAATTTTAAAAAAATTATTTATTTATTTGGCTGCATCAGGTCTTAGTTGCGGCACATGGGATCTTTCGTTGTGGCTTGTGGGCTCTTCACTGTGGCATGAGGGCTTCTCTAGTTGCAGTGCGCAGGCTTCTCTCTAGCTGTGGCATGAGGGCTCAGTAGTTGTGGTACGCGGGCTTAGTTGCCCTGGCATGTGGGATCTTAGTTCCCCGACCAGGGATCGAACCTGCATCCCCTGCATTGGAAGGTGGATTCTTAACCACTGGTCCACCAGGGAAGTCCTTATAATTTTTTTCTTTACATAGAATTTTTGTGAGCAGTTTTAGGTTCATAGCAAAAATGAATGGAAGGTACATATACCCCCTGCTCCTACACATGCATAGCCTCCTCCATTATCAATGTTTCCCACCAGAGTGGTATATTTGGTACCACTGATGAACCTACACTGACACATCATAATCACCCAGTGTCCATTACTTACATTACTCTTGGTGTTGTACATTGTATGGGTCTGGATAAATGTCTAAGGACATATATCTATCTTATAGTATCATGCAAAGCAATTTCACTGCTCAAAATATCCGCTGTGCTCCACCTATTCATCCCTCCCTCCCCCTTACTGTCAATTTTTAAAATAAATGATTGTTCAGTGCCTGTTATCTACTAGGAATGGACTAGTTACTTAAAAAACAAACTAGGGCTTCCCTGGTGGCGCAGTGGTTGAGAGTCCATCTGCCGATGCAGGGGACACGGGTTCGTGCCCTGGTCCGGGAAGATCCCACAGGCCGCGGAGCGGCTGGGCCCGTGAGCCATGGCCGCTGAGCCTGCACGTCTGGAGCCTGTGCTCCGCAACGGGAGAGGCCACAACAGTGAGAGGCCCGCGAACCGCAAAAAAAAAAAAACCAAACAAACAAAAAATAACAAACTAAAGATAAGATCCTATGTTATTAAGAATCTTACAGTCTGTGGGAAACCAATTATATAAATAAATAACCTAATGTAATAAGCTAAATTGCTTTAAAATGGTTGTGTATCAGTGTCAATGGTGTCATGGGAGAAATGGAGCTCATAAGTTGACCCGGAGAATGTCAAGGCAGCTTTCCAACAGACCTATCTTCTCCCTCTCTTTTTTCAAAAAAATTTATTTATTTATTTATTTGTTTTTGGCTGCTTTGGGTCTTTGTTGCTGCGCATGGGCTTTCTCTAGTTGCGGAAAGCAGGGGCTACTCTTTGTTGCGGTGCATGGGCTTCTCATTGTGGTGGCTTCTCTTGTTGAGCAGCATGGGCTCTAGGCGCATGGGCTTCAGTAGTTGTGGCACGTGGGCTCAGTAGTTGTGGCTTGTGGGCTGTAGAGTGCAGGCTCGGTAGTTGTGGCGCACGGGCTTAGTTGCTCCACGGCATGTGGGATCTTCCCAGACCAGGGCTCGAACCCGTGTACCCTGCATTAGCAGGCAGATTCTTAACCACTGTGCCACCAGGGAAGTCCCAGACCTATCTTCTCCAGTAGGAGTGTATGTATGCAGTGTGGAGAGCGGTTGGTATGGAGGTGGCAGGAGATGGCATTTACGCTGAAAGAATGGCATGTGCAAATGCCCAGCCTCTCTGGAGGATAAGGGGTGCTCAGAATGACCACAGGAGTGTAGTATATTTGAGGAACTGGCTGTGTGGTGGAGTGCAGAAGGAGATGAGACTAGGAAAGAAAGCGGGGACAAAGGTTGTGAAAGACCTTGAATATCATGCAAAAGGAGTATATTAGATTTTGTCTTGGAGGCATTGGGGAGCCACTGAAGAAGTTTGAGCAGTGTACTGATATGATTTTTTAAAAAATTGAAGTATAGTTGATTTACAATGTTGTGTTATTTTCAGGTGTACAGCGAAGTGATTCAGATATATATATTCTTTTTCAGAATCTTTTCCCTTATAGGTTATTACAAAATATTGACTATACTTCCCTGTATGTTAGAAAAATCTATTCTTGTGGAAGGGTGGAAAATAGACTGGAGGGCAGCAAAATTGGAGACAAGAAAGGCCAGTGAGGATGCTTCCATAATATTTAGTTTGGGAGACAAAGAGGGCAAGAATAGTACAGTGGGGAGGAGATGGAGAAGAGAGATTTATGAGGTACACAGGATTTAGTAATGATTAGATATGGGGAAAGAAAGTGGGAAGTTTCTGGCTTGGTCAACTTGGCATTTACCAAGATAGAGAAGACAGAAAAGGGAACAGGTTTTTTTGGGGGGGGGGTTAGGGTGGGGTACATGGCAGGGATTGAAAAGAGGAAAGATGTGTTTGGCTTTGAATAATGTGAGTGTGAAGAGCTGCTGGAACATTCAGGTGGAATGTCGAGCAGAAAGTGGGCTGCACGGTTCTGGAGCTAAGAAGGGAATTCCAAGCTGGAGATATTGGCTTGGGAGTCATGTTTGTCCATAGGTGTGGTAAGTGTGAGTAGAACAGGCAAGTATGAGTAGAGCTGAGTAAGAAGAGTAAGAAGACAAGAGGAATAAGGAAAGGAGCCCAGGCTGTAGACATCAGGACTGTTCAACTCTAAGTATTTCAACTTGAGTCTCTCAAGAACAAGAAGGTCCTTCTAGACAACCATGACATTGTTATTACACTTCAGTTAATTATTTCAATAACGTTCAAAATCTTGTCCATACTCAAAATCCAGTCTCTACTCAAGTTTCATGCATTGCACTTGACTGTTACCTTTCTTTCTTTTCTGTTTTTTTTTTTTTTTTTTTTGGTTGCGTTGGGTCTTTGCTGCTGCACACCCTCTCCAGTTGAGGCGAACGGGGGCTACTCTGCGTTGTGGTGCGTGGGCCTCTCATTGCGGTGGCCTCTCCCATTGCAGAGCACAGGCTCTAGGCGCGAGGGCTTCAGTAGTTGTGGCATGTAGGCTCAGTAGTTGTGGCTCGTGGGCTCTAGAGTGCAGGCTCAGTAGTTGTGGTGCATGGGCTTAGTTGCTCTGCAGCATGTGGGACCTTCCCGGACCAGAGCTCGAACCTGTGTCCCCTGCATTGCAGGAGGATTCTTAACCACTGTGCCACGAGGGAAGCCTGACTGTTACCTTTCTGTAGTCTCAGTGTAGAAAGTCTTCCCCCTTTTCCCCCACCCCCGTTCTCCGTGACATTGAGTGCTTTGAGGGTCCAGGCCAGTTGTTCTATAGGACACTCCATGTTCTGGACCATAGTTAGATTTAGGCCAGCCATTTCCAGTAGCTCATCAGTAAGTGATGTTTGTACCTCCCACTGCATCACATCAGAGAGGTTCTAATGTCAGGAACAGGCCTCCTTTATAGTTAGACTTTTGACTGTTTTATCAGAAACTGGCCAAATTATTATTTTTTTTAATTTTTATTTAATTATTTATTTATTTATTTTTTGCCCAAATTATTGGATCTGATATTTGGATCCAAATTTTATATATATATTTGGTGGCCTGGTCTTTTCCACAAAGTGATAACATATTCTGAATCTCTCATCTTTAAAATATTGTCTAACCTAAATCTACTTTGCTGCTGTTAATTCCCATTGTTTTTTTCTTGATTTTATTTTCCCATAGAAACCTGTGTTGCAAATAGCTTATTCTGAGTGAAGCCTGGTGGAGTTCAAAGGAATCCACAGCCTTACTTAGGTCAATCTGGTTCACTGATGTAGCTGTGTTTCTGTCTCACCAACCACTGTCCCCTATAATTGTGATAGAGAAGACCACGTTTGAGGGATGGACAGAGAGAGAGCTGCCAGCTGAGAAGACTAAAGGAGCAGCCAGATAGAGGAGAGGTGAACCAGAGAGGAGAGAATATTTATATCAGTTAAGACCCTTTTGGTGGCAGGTGACAGAAGCCAAGTGCCAACTGGCTAGAGGAAAAATGGAAATGTATTCTAAAGATATAGGGGTAGTCAGGTGCGTAGGTATGGGCATGTAACTGGAATCTGTCACCAAACATTATGGGAAACCCAAGACATTTTTTTGTTTGTTTGTTTTTCCTCTCTATTCAAAAATTCTCAGCGAAGTCACTGATTGGTATAGCTTGGTGAGGCCCATCCCTGGGCTGATCAACCATGGTGGGGAGGTGGAGACATAAGTATACAAAACAGGTAGCTGGGGCCAAGCTGGGTGGTTTGAACATTTCCTAGGGAAGGAAAAATCGTTAATCAGGCTCTAAGAGGGCTTTATTCCTATGATGTCAAGATATTTCAGGAAGAGTTTTAGGATATGGGGATGGGTCACTGTGAGATACAGCAGGAAGTCAAATGAGAGAGAAAAATGTACCCATTGGGTTGGGCACTTGGAATGTCAGTGGTAACTTCAGCAGGATTAGTTTTAGTGGAGTGAGGGCAGTGGATTGAGGAGGAAATAGAATATAAGGAGCACAGAGTTCTGTATTCTAGAAGCTTGCTTGGAAAGGAAGGAGAGGTGTCCACTAGCAACTAAGGTCTAAGGTGGAAGAGACTTGTTAAAGCAGGGATATGCTCACCTGGGCTCCATGAGCCTAGGAATCTATCAACCCCTTAGGAATGGCATGCAGAACTTACCCGCTTCTCAAAGAAAGAGATTTCTGAGCCACAGCATTTAGAACCACTGTGGTGAAAGAAATGTGGCAATAGAAAGGGAGAAAGGGAGAGGTGAAGGAAATAGGAGAGAGGATGGATAACTCGAGCATGCCTTCGACGAGGAGGGCAGGGTTGGAAACCAGAACTCAAAGGAAATTATTACCCTTCTTGGGAAGAGGTTTATATATTTTTTTCTGCTGAGACTGTAGGGAAGATGTGAGATCCAGGGCAGATGCAGACACCTTTGTGGCTAGCATGGCAGGGAGCTGTGAGCATTGCATTTCTCTCTCTTTTCATGGTCCATCTTGGTCTGGTATTAGGATAAAAACTCTTTCTATGCATAGCTGCCCGAGAGATGGTCATAATCTGTTCTCTTTCTCAGGCTTGCCATTGGGCTTTCTAACTTCATGATTGCTCCTGACTGATGTGCTTTGTCACTTGTACCTGACATGCATGGCGAGTTAGAACCTGACCTGTGCTGGAGCTTTCCTGCCCCTAAGACCTCCTAAAGGTCACGCAGTACTCCTTGTAGGTGAAACTGACAAGTGTGTGCAATTAATCACACCTTCACCCTTTCTTAAACATAAGCTGTGGGGCTTCCCTGGTGGCGCAGTGGTTGCGCGTCCGCCTGCCGATGCAGGGGAAACGGGTTCGCGCCCCGGTCTGGGAGGATCCCACGTGCCGCGGAGCGGCTGGGCCCGCGAGCCATGGCCGGTCCGGAGCCTGTGCTCCACAACGGGAGAGGCCACAGCAGAGGGAGGCCCGCGTACCACAAAAAAAACAAAAAACAAAAAACCAAACATAAGCTGCATTTGGGGCTTTGCCCCATTTTGGGGCTTCTTGTGTTGGAGTCTTCTGGCAAAGAGTGAGTTAATAGGCATGATTCGAGAGAGTAGGTGCTTATGTGGGTGGATAGTTATGGAAGTTAATTAATTCACAGTGAGTGACCTTTGTTTCTTAAATGATCTCAAGCCAGAAGGCCGGGAAAGGGTGGCTTCTGGGCTAGGAGCTCAGGGTCTGGAATCTGAACTGCTCTTCTCTCGGAATGATCTCAGCTCTGTCTTTTAGATTTCCCAAGCCTTAAATTTTACCATCTGCCAATGCAAATAATATTTTCCACTAATGTTAATGGGGGACTGTGTCTGTTCACCTTCAGTACCATGAGAGCAGTCTGTTGAACACATTATTGTTAGAGAGAGCTGGAAACCCTTATAGGCCACTCCTGTGATCTGAATGTTCTCCAAGCTGCAATTGTGGGAGAACCGGTTTCTGAAAGAAAAGCTTTGTGACATCCTTTAGAAAATCGTACTCATGTACAATACTCATATACTAGACAGAGTGTAGTGATTTTTAATTTAAGGGGATTTTTTTATTGTAAGGGCATGTATTTTCCTATTTTTGATGTTCATAAACCCTCAAAGCTGGTAACCTTTCTGTGCTACTGAGATTCTCTTTAAAAATAATTTAATAATACTTTAAGTTAGAGAGAGACACTGTATGATATCACTTATATGTGGAATCTAAAAAAAATACAATAAACTAGTGAATATAACAAAAAAGAAGCAGACTCACAGATATAGAGAACAAACTAGTGGTGATCAGTGGGGAGAGGGAAGCAGGGAGGGGAAATATAAAGGTAGGGGAGTAAGAAGTACAAGCTATTATGTATAAAACAAGCTACAAGGATATATTATACAACATGGGGATTATAGCCAATAATTTATAATAACTGTAAATGGAGTATAACTTTTAAAAATTGTGAATCACTCTATTGTACACCTGTAACTTATATAATATTGTACAACTATACTTCAATTAAAAAAAAATAATAATGGACTTCCCTGGTGGCGCAGTGGTTAAGAATCCTCCTGCCAACGCAGGGGACACAGGTTTGATCCCTGGTCTGGGAAGATCCCATATGCCGCGGAGCAACTAAGCCTGTAAGCCACAACTACTGAGCCTGTGTGCCACAACTACTGAAGCCCGCACGCCTAGAGCCTGTGCTTCGCAACAAGAGAAGCCACCACATGAGAAGCCTGTGCACCATAACGAAGACTAGCTCCCGCTCACCACAACTAGAGAAAGCCCGTGCGCAGCAACGGAGACCCAACACGGCCAAAAATAAATAAATAAAAATAAATAAATTAAAAAAAAAGAAAAAGTACCTTCCTTAAAAAAAAAATTAATAATACTAAGTCAGTGATCATTAGGCCACCTGGGACTTAGCTGTACTTCCTTTATAAAAAAAAAATGTGGCATTCAATTTATTCTTTTTAAAATTTTTTTCACTTTGAAAAATTGTGGTAAAATATACATAACATAAAACTTACCATTTTAACCATTTTTAAGTGTCCAGGTCAGTGGCATTAGTGTCTTCACATTCTTGTGCAACCATCACCACCGTCCATCTCTAAAATTAGCTGTACTTCTTTAGAAATGAAAGTAAATGATCTGTTTGCTGGCTTCGGTGATTCCTTCTGCTGGGGATCTGCAGTAAAGTGGCAGACTGACTCCTTGCTTCTGGGAAGCCTCCTTTTTCTGAGGAATGGTTCCGAAATGAAATGAGAAGTTCTGAAGACAAGAGGCCCCCATTGAAGACTGACCTTGTCAGGGTCCGTAGTAGTTTGGGATTTATATTACAGCTGAGCCTCCATGTCCTCACGGCTATTGTTTGCTGACAAGATGAAGTGGGTTTTATTTGGAGGGCAGAGGAGAGTTCCCAGATTTCTGTAACATCTGGAGTTGCAGAGCTGGAGGGCGTTTGGTGCTGAGTGACATGGTGGCAGCAACGTTGATGGCCCTGAAAATCAGCCACTGCAGCTGCCTGTGTGTGTGATACCACACAGAAGTGGTAGGAGATAGTAGGGAGGTGGCTGGGAGGGGACGAAGTGGTGCAGGATCTGTCCTCAGGGAGTGAAAAGGTCACAGTCCCAGCATGCTGACTGGAGGAAAGAGAGCACACCTGGATGGTTGAAATCAGCTTCACATCCTGCTGGAAACTTCCCCTTTCTTCCCATGTAAGCTGAGAAATGCAGTTAGCTGGGAGCAGGGTGGATAGTAGTTTAGGAATTTCAAGCATAGAGCTCTGATCATCTTCAGCTCTTTCCCAATGATTCAGTCTTTCTCTGGCATCATATGAATGAAAGATATCATCTCCACAATGTTTGGCTCAATACCTGTTCCCTAAAGACCGCCTTGTTTCAAATGTGGTCTCATCCGTACTCACTCTTGTCTTATCAAAGTGTATTATGACAGGTGTTAAAAAGCTCACAATTTACAGCCAGTATTGTACTGAAGGTCAACACAACAAAGAGAGGACTCTGGTGTCCTCCTGACTGGGTTAAATGTCTTTTTTGGAGGAGTGGGTTGTTTTTCCCTTTGATGTGGGGATAAAAGTTTGCCATTTATGATTGTGGAGGAAAGTTCCTTTGGCATTGCCCAGTAGCTCTGCCAGGGAGGGAAATGGGTGTCCTTTTCATTCAATTAAAGAGTCCACTGCAAATGAGTTCAAGGTCATGGACTCTGCATGCCCTGAACTTGACTGAACACAGCATTGCCCTATTCTTGAGGGATGCCTCAGAGAGGGCCAGGACAGCCTGCTCTCCTGCTCCAGTGGATAGCCAGCCATTCACTGCTTCTGTGGTATCATGTTGGATGTGGGTACCAAGTCCCCCTGTTTTTCAGCTCCCCTTCTGTGGCATGGGAAGCCTGGTGGTGGGATGGGGAATGTGACCTCCTTGTTCATCACCTATGTTGATTTATGAAAAACCAGTAAGGAAACATTATACTGGACCCATACTACTGAAGGGAAATTTAGACAGAAAGAGCAAGAGACTTGGTCAGTGGGTTGATTGGCATGTCTGTCAGGCTGTGCGTCTGTCTGCCTCTTTCTTCCTTCCTCTCTTGTGTCTCTGTCTTTGTCTCTCTCTCTGTGTCTCTCTTTCAGTCTCTCTCCCTTGCTATAACTCTCTCTGTCTTGTATCTTTCTGTGTCTATCTCAGTATGCTTATCTCTTTCTTTCTTTCTTTTTTTTTTAAAATAAATTTTATTTATTTATTTATTTAATTTTGGTTGCATTGGATCTTTGTTGCTGCATACGGGCTTTCTCTAGTTGCGGTGAGTGGGGGCCACTCTTCGCTGCGGTGCGTGGGCTTCTCATTGCGGTGGCTTCTCTTGTTGCAGAGCATGGGCTCAAGGTGTGCGGGCTTCAGTAATGGTGGCGCATGGGCTTAGTTGCTCTACGGCAGGTGTGATCTTCCCGGACCAGGGCTCGGACCCGTGTCCCCTGCATTGGCAGGTGGATTCTTAACCACTGTGCCACCAGGGAAGTCCCAGTATGCTTATCTCTTTCTATCTTGTTTCTCTGAGCAGATGTTGAACTCCAACTGTGTGCCAAGTACTATGCTAGATTCTGAGAGTCTAGAGGCAAATAAGACCCTGTGAACAGTAATAGTAACAATAGCAACTGACATTGTTGCTAATTGCTTAGCATGGATCACACTCTGTATTAAGAGCTTCATATACATTATTGCATTTAATCCTCACAACAGCAGTATGTGATGGTTACAACATTACCTATTTCACAGATAAGGAATCTGAGGTTCAGATAGGTTTATAACTTGCCCTAGGTCATGTAGCTTGTAAGCGTTTAAGTCTGTCTGACTCATGAGTCAACACTATTTACTGCTACTCTCATTTGCCCTTCAGTGGTTAACTTGAGTTCCTGGGGACTCCAGGCTTCCTGTGAGACTGTTTTATGATATTGAATCCAGTCCAGGTTATTGGTCTGTTCAAGATCTAGGAAGCAATATGCCACTCTGAAATGTAATAGAGAGAGAGAGAGAAAGAGAGAAAGAGAGTGGGGGTGGGGGGGGAGAGAGGGAGGGAGGGAGGGAGAGAGAGAGAGAGAGAGAGAGAGAGAGAGAGAGAGAGACACAGAGACAGAGATAGCAATGGAGAGACCTAAAGGTAAAAAGAGAAACAAGGTAGAAAAGAGACAGACATACTAAGATACACATAGAATGAGAGAGGCAGAGAGAGAGAGAGAGAGAGAGAGAGAGAGAGAGAGGGAGAAAGAGACACAGATGTACAGATTTCATACATACCAACCCATTGATCAAGTCTCTTGCCCTCTCTCTCTCTCTCAAATTTTTCTTTTGTTAGTGTGGGTCCAGTATAATGTTTCCTTACATGTTTCTTAAAAATCAACATGAATGATAAGCAATGGTGTCCAGTAATATGTTGTGTGCTGTGGGGAATATAAAAGATTGGCAAGAATGTGGCAACTCTGAAATACAGCGAAACTCGAATAAAAGCTTTTTTGTTCCTAGTGATCAGAACACAATAGAACCATTATTTAACTGCATTTAATGTATTTAACATAAGTGATTAGGCCTGGACTTTGGAGTTGGACTGAAGAAATTCACATCCCAGCTCCTCCACTTCCTAGTTGTGTGACTTGGAGTAAGTTACTGAACTTCTCTGAGCCTCAGTTTTCTGATCTGTAAAATGGCCTTAATAGTGGTACCTCTTTTATGAAGTTCTTGGGAGTTTTGAAAGAGATGATGTCCAACAGTGTTGGGCATAAATAACTTTAGCCATTTTATTTTATTTTAATTTAATTTAATTTTTTTTTTTTCCGGTATGCCGGCCTCTCACTGTTGTGGCCTCTCCCGTTGCGGAGCGCAGGCTCCGGATGCACAGGCTCAGCGGCCATGGCTCACGGGCCCAGCCGCTCCGCGGCATGTGGGATCTTCCCGGACCGGGGCACGAACCCGTGTCCCCTGCATCGGCAGGTGGACTCTCAACCACTGCGCCACCAGGGAAGCCCAGCCATTTTTTTTTAATGAACAGTGTTGGTAAAGTTAATTTAATTTAAAACACTGAATAAACTAATCTGCTGTTAGGATGTAGCAGCTGCATTGTCCTGCTTTTAGGACTTGGTGACCTAGTTTCTGGGAGCACCCTCCTCAGCCCAAGAGCTGCGGTGACCTGGAATCTCCAGCTCTGATGCCTACAATTTGCTTATCAAGCAGCCGTTACCCATCCACCCCCACCCACCCACACACACCAGGCACTTTCACCTGCTGGTGCATTTGATGACATGGTTCTTTCTGCCCAGAACACCCTTCCCTTCACTTTCCCAACATTTCCAGTGGTCAGAAGCCCAGGAACTGCTTTGAGTAGCTTTCCCCAACACAGAGAATGAGTACTACCCTCTCTGCAGACCCACGCCACTGTGGAAGCATCCCCGTTGTGGCCATTATCATAATCTGTCTAATTAAAAGCAGGGTGTCTGCTCATCCCTGTAGATTGTGAGTTCTTTGCAGACTGGCAGTGTCTTATCTGCTTTTGTGTTCTCATAGGGTGGGCAGAGCCCCTGAAGATTCTGGGAGAAAAGACTGAGAGAGCCTTCCACCATTTGTCATGTTCCAAATTTTTCTTTCCTTGGTAAATAGTTACCAGAAGAGCCCAACCAGTGTTTTAGGCATTTCCATCCCACAAAAGACTAGACAGGGTGTGGTTGTAGATTAGTTTTATATTTTATATATGGCTTGGATTCCATCATAATATTTTCAGTCTTGTTACTTTGGTTTTTTTTAAAATAAATAATTCTTTTTTTAAAAAAAATGTATTATTTTTGGCTTCATTGCTCCACGCGGGCTTTCTCTAGTTGCAGCGAGCAGGGGCTACTCTTCATTGCGGTCCACGAGCTTCTTATTGCGGTGGCTTCTCTTGTTGTGGAGTACGGGCTGTATGTTCGCGGACTTCAGCAGTTGTGGCTCGCAGGCTCAGCAGTTGTGGCTCACGGGCTCTAGAGAGCAGGCTCAGTAGTTGTGGTGCACGGGCTTAGTTGCTCTGCGGCATGTGGGACCTTCCCGGACCGGGGTTCGAACCCCTGTCCCCTGCATTGGCAGGGGGATTCTTAACCACTGCGCCGCCAGGGAAGTCCCAGGCTAGTTACTTTGAAGCTCCTCTGGCAGAGACTAGAAGCAGCCCACTTTCCAAATCCAAAGGAGATTGGAAAGGCTGTAATTGGATACTGTCACTGTCAGTCATCTTCAGCATGATAGGGAGGCGGGTCACCTGAAGAGAGAAGTGTTTTCTGGGTGGTGTTTGCCAGGCTTGACTGTGGACAGATCTTGTTTAGTTCACCCCTTCTAACTTGGGGGATCTTGACTCTCCATTTGGACTTTTAAAATGTTGAATATTTAAGGAGAGAACATTTGCATTGGAAGTCTGAGAAACCAATAAAAGTAATATCTAATTCCTTAATACTGAGTAGAAAAAAAAGAGACTTTGCTGTAAAGCCCTTCAGTTTGATGTCTCAGAGTTCAGAACCTCTTGCAACTTAATTTGTAAGAAGAACCTTCCTATCATTTTGGGGGCTTATGGGAGAAGGAAGACTGCCATGGGAGAAGGAAGACTGCCATGATATTTGGACAAAACTGTCCTTAAAACACCAGGATAGAGTACAGTCACATAACACAGTGCAGGTACAGAGCAGGTGGTTGGGAAATGCTTACTGAATAACAGGAATTTATGTTGTTTAAAAGTGTTCCTTGGGCTTCCCTGGTGGCTCAGTTGTTAAGAGTCCGCCTGCCAATGCAGGGAACACAGCTTCGAGCCCTGGTCCGGGAGGATCCCATATGCCGCAGAGCAACTAAGCCTGTGTGCCACAACTACCGAGCCTGCGCTCTAGAGCCCGCGAGCCACAACTACTGAGCCCGTGTGCCACAACTACTGAAGCCTGCACGCCTAGAGCCTGTGCTCCGTGACAAGAAAAGCCACCACAATGAGAAGCCCACGCACCGCAATGAAGAATAGCCCCTGCTCGCCACAACCAGAGAAAAGCCTGCACGCAGCAACGAAGACCCAATGCAGCCAAAAATAAAACAATAAATTTATTAAAAAAAAAAAGTGTTCCTTACAGAAATCAGTGTCCATCATTTTGGCAGGACATGAGCAAAGCGATGATGTAAGCTAGGGAACTAGTTTTGCATAGTCTGGAGTTGAACTTCAAATTTCACCATTTCATCACTCCACAACTTTATGTATCTGAATCACAGGCTGATTCAGATACTGGGCAGGAATTTAAATTCTGGACTGACTGTGAACTCTGGGCAGGTTCCACTAACTGGGCTTTGACTGACTTCAGCCCAAGAGCCTGGGGCTCTGGTGCAGGCTTAAGAGTTGAACAGAATGATATGAGGTCTCCCTTTCCCCTGAACAACTGGGGAAATATTATGAGCCCCCCCTCTCCTTGACCACTGAAAAGTCCATACTGGTCTGAGATCTGCTGAGAATGAGTTCTCATCTCTTTAGTTTAAGGTCAGTTTTTAGTCTTGATTTGGCCATAGTAGAGTGAAATCCATATGCCTTTCTCGACAGTGCTTCTGTGTTTTGCAGGGAGGGGAGGGAGTGGGGAATCCCCAGGCTGTTTTTTTTGGGGGGTCTTTGTTGCTGCACGCAGGCTTTCTCTAGTTGCGGTGAGCGTGGGCTACTCTTCATTGCGGTGTGCGGGCTTCTCATTGCAGTGGCTTCTCTTGTGGCGGAGCACGGGTTCTAGGCGCGCGGGCTCAGTAGTTGTGGTGCACGGGCTCAGTTGCTCCGCGGCATGTGGGATCTTCCTGGACCATGGATCGAACCCATGTCCCCTGCATTGGCAGATGGACTCTTAACCACTGTGCCACCAGGGAAGTCCCAATGTTTTGTAGTAAATTAACCTAATGATGCTTTTTTAAAAAAAAAATTTACTTTGGCTGCACCAGGTCTTAATTGCAGCACGAGAGATCTTTGTTCTGTCATGTTTAGTTGCGGCATGCGGGATCTTTAGTTCTTAGTTGCGGCATGTGGACTCTTCATTGTGGCATGTGGGATCTAGTTCCCCGAGTAGGGATTGAACCCGGGCTCCCTGCATTGGGAGCATGGAGTCTTACCCACTGGACCACTGGGGAAGTCCCACCAGGCTGTTCTTTTGAGTTCAAGGAGGGTTGCAGGCACCCTTGAGGTTTTGAAGACTTCAAGGTGAGCCTGGCCAGGTGGTTTTGGGCAGTTCTGGGCAGTGCGTCCATGAGCTTCTTTGTCTTCACACTTGTCATTAGCCCTTCATTTGTAAGCTGATTTTTTAAGGTTGTATTTACCACAGCGCTGAGCAACTTGGCTTAGACAAAGCATAATTCCCCTGATGATTTAGCTTCTGAATCTGCACTTGCTACGTGCCAGCTTCCTTGAGCCACATAAAAGAACAGGTTGCCACTTGAGTCTGCTTTTCCTGGAAGAACTGAAATTCCTGACACTGTGTGTGACAAAGCAGGAGCTGTAGAAGAGGATTAAAGCTGAGGTTACGGGAAGCACAGTGGTGACTGTCTTGAGAGCAGGAGCTCTGGGGCTCAGATCAGGCTCCTGGGGCTCCGATCCTGGCCACACTGTTTCTCCACTGTTTGGCTGTGGACAAGCCTCATTGGCTCTCTGCCCCTCAGGAGCCTCAACTGTGATCATGACACACACCCTGAGACGGTGGTGGGGGGAGGACTATGGAGATGCCTGTAAACCACAGTGCTGTAGGGGCTGAGCTGGGGAGGGGGGCACCCTGGACGAGAGTCTTTATCTACTTCTTTCTTGCTGTTTGGGTATCAAGAGGTATTCTGTCTGTGGTGGGTGGTACCATCCTGTGTGCTGAAAGGAAGGAGACACATGGGGTGGTCTTTTAGGAACTCATAGTTTATTTATTTATTAAAATTTTTTTTTTATTAAAGTGTAGTTGATTTACAAGTTTGTGCTAATTTCTGCTGTATAGCAAAGTGATTCAGTTATACACATATATATGTTCTTTTTTTTTTTTTTTTTTTTGCGGTATGCGGGCCTCTCCCGTTGTAGAGCACAGGCTCCGGACGCGCAGGCTCAGCGGCCATGGCTCACGGGCCCAGCCGCTCCGCGGCATGTGGGATCTTCCCGGACCGGGGCACGAACCCATGTCCCCTGCATCGGCAGGCGGACTCTCAACCACTGGGCCACCAGGGAAGCCCTATATGTTCTTTTTTAATATTCTTTTCCATTATGGTTTATCCCAGGGGATGGATATAGTCCCCTGGGCTATATAGTAGGACCTTGGTATTCAACCATTCTAAATGTAATAGTTTGCATCTACTAACCCCAAACTCCCAATCCATCCCTTCCCAATCCCTCTGCCCCTTGGCAACCACAAGTCTGTTTTCTATGTCTGTGAGCCTGTTTCTGTTTTGTAGAGAGGTTCATTTGTGCCATATTTTAGATTCCATGTATAAGTGGTGTTTGTCTTTCTCTTTCTGGCTTACTTCACTTTGTATGATAATCTAGTTGCATCCATGTTGCTGCAAATGGCATTATTTTGTTCTTTTTCATGGCTGAGTAGTATTCCATTGTATATATGTACCATATCTTCTTAATCCATTCATCTGTCAATGGACATTTAGGTTGTTTTCATGTCTTGGCTATTGTGAATAGTGCTGCTATGAACATAGGGGTGCATGTATTTTTTTTTTTTTTTTTTTTTTTGCCATGCCATGTGGCTTGAGGGATCTTCGTTCCCTGACAGGGATTGAACCCGGGCCCTGGGCAGTGAGAGCACATAGTCCTAACCACTGGACCACCAGGGAACTCCTGCATGTATCTTTTTGAATTACAGTTTTGTCCAGATGTATACCCAAGAGTGGGATTGCTGGATCATATGGTAGCTCTATTTTAAGTTTTCTGAGGCTCCTCCATACTGTTTTCCATAGTGGCTGCACCAACTTACATTCCCACCAACAGTGTAGGAGGGATGAACTCATAATTCAAACCAGACATCTTTAATGCACTTGAAGCAAAGCTTGCATAGAAATCACATAGAACAGTGCATACATATTTGAAAAAATAGGTTCCTGAAAAAAATTACATTTTGTATTTTGGTGAATAGGAAATTGCACTGGTTGGGAGATGGATCTTCATCTGCCTGCACATGTGCCATTAGGGTCCATTTGGAAATCCAGGGGCTCTTTGTTTAATCAAAGATGGAGGAGTTATAAAATGAGGGAGAAGATGTCTCATGCTAGCATTTTCCCAAATGCTTGCAGAACACTTCATCTACAAGATCTTTTGGGATAAAAGGTGTCTGGTGTCCAAAAAGGGCTGGAAACAAAATAGAGTTAAGGAATGTTGCTTTACTATGCAGGTGTCCTTCCCTGACCCCAATGGGACAGTGTATGTTAAATATATTAAGATTAAAAGGCGTCTGGTAACAAGAAAATCTTGCATAACCCAGGACTTCTCAAGCTCATTTGAATAACAGCTCTTTCCCAGATAACTCCTATTTAGTGGGAGAAATGCAGTGGCCAGAGGTTGAGAAATACAGCTTTAATTGTTGGGTGTGGTGTGAGGTTAGTTTCGTAAGGTTGAACCATGAGTGGGTTTTCCGGGAAGATTCTCAAGAGAGAACTAATACAGATGGAAGTTACATGGACCACTGAGTAGGTTTTTTATCCCTATTAAAAAACTGGGAGTTCCCCGGTGGTCCAGTGGTTAGGACTCTGTGCTTCCACTGCAGGGGGCACGGGTTCTATCCCTGGTCCGGGAACTAAGATCCCGCGTGCCCTGCAGCATGGCCAACAACAACAAATTTCCCATTACCTCATCTTTTTCTTAGAAACTATTTCAAACATACAGGAAAACTGAAAGATTAGTTGTATGGTCAGGCCACTCAAGATGGCTGTTCTCTTGCTCTCTGTACATCCGCTGCTGGGGCGGTCTCTGCTTCACCTACACCTTACTCACATGGCTATCCAATCCTCTTAATCGTAGGGCTTACTCAATAACTACCTACGTGCTTGCTCCCTGTCCCAGCTGCTGGT
The DNA here is from genome assembly GCF_002837175.3 of Physeter macrocephalus. NCBI lineage: Eukaryota > Metazoa > Chordata > Mammalia > Artiodactyla > Physeteridae > Physeter > Physeter macrocephalus. The sequence goes on along the minus strand of NC_041224.1, from coordinate 117,747,898 downwards.
TTCCCTGGTAACTGATGAACTAACCTGATGTCAATTATGTCAATTCCCCCTATAAATGGTAGCCTCCTTATTCCTCGAGCAGAGAAGGTTGGTGCTGTGTCCTTTCTTCTGCACACGGTGGGGTGTTGCTTCAGGACCTTTGCTTCTGATTTGTAAGATTCCCTATCTAACAAGCCATTGATGTCTCTGTCCCTGTCTCTGGGCTCTCTCTTTGGTGTTGCGGCTAGGCAATAACAAGGCTTACAGGCCTGTGGGGTGCAGCACAACATTAGTACAATGAATTCTCAAGTTACATACACATTAGGACACATCACATCTCAATATTCAGCATACATCACTGAAGAATACAGATATTTGTCTACAGACCCACAATGTCATTATCCCTACTAAGAAAACCACCTAAAATCAACTTAATATTTAAATCCCCCCCATCTTTATAGCTGGTTTTTAAAAAAAATCAAACAAATGCACAATTACTTTTTGTGTGTGTGTGTGGTTGTTACTTATTTTAACTTAGAATAGTTCCTCTCTCCTTTTTTTTTTTTTTTTTTCTCCCATGACGTTGACCTTCTGAAGAATCCGGGCTAGTGGTCATATGAATGTCCCACATTCTAGATTTCTTTGTTTCCTCTGTCCTGTTAATCCTCAGCCCTGGCTGCACATCAGAACCACCTGTCTTGATTGGCATTACAAGGAAGGGGGATTAATTGGCTCACTCTTCTCACTGGGGGTTATTTAAATCAAATTTAATGCCTAGAAAATAGAATACAATGGCTGAGTTCCACCCTAAACCAATTAAATCAGAATCGCTGGAGTTCAAGCTCAGGTGGCCCTAGTTTCAAAATTCTCTAGGGGATTCTGGTAAGCAGTCAGCACTAAGAACCGCTGCTCTATCCTGCAGATCCTATAAATTAGAAGTTAGATTCAGGCTACACGTTTTTGTCTAGAATACTTTGCTGCACATTGCAGTCATCTTGGAAGCTTTAAAAAATACTGATGCTTGGGGCCCTGCCTAGATGTTCTGATATATTGGTCTGGAAGCACGGCCTAGGCTTTGGGAATTTAAAAATCTCAGGTGATTTTAATGCAGTCAGAAAGACCCACTTCCTTAGGTTATTTTTTTATTTAACTTGCATCCTATCAGGAGGCACGCAATGTCACACTGTTCCATTATTTGTGATGCTAAGTTCAATCACTGGATTAAGGTGGTCACACCAGACCTTTTCATCAGCTTTCATCGCCAAGGTACAATTGCTCCCATTCGCAAAGGTAAGTGGTCTCTGGGATGATAACTTGGCGCTGCTAACAAGTTTTCATCCAATGGTTTTAGCTTCCACTGGTGATTGTTACCTCGATCAAGTATTTTATCGGGGCGGGGGGGCTTATAAATAGTGATCTTCTATTCTTGTCATTCCTTCCACGTTTATTTGACTTTCTTTTGTAAAGAAGGGCTGTCCTGTTTATCCTCTCCGCACCCGCAGGACTCATGTATTTTCATTTACTAACCAGTTACAACCATTATCCTTTTTGATATTCATATTATGCTAAATTTGGCTAGTGGGTGCCCCTGCAAGCTGGCTTTTTTTTGGGGGTGGGAGGCACGTGGGATCTTAGCTCCCTGACCAGGGATCAAACCCACACCTCCTGCATTGGGAGCTTGGAGTCTTAACCACTGGATCACCAGGGAAGTACCAAGCTGGCTTTTTCTTAAAGTAAAATTTTTAATTGAAAATTATAACATATAGGGGCTTCCCTGGTGGCGCAGTGGTTGAGAGTCCGCCTGCCGATGCAGGGGACGCGGGTTCGTGCCCCGGTCCGGGAAGATCCCACATGCCACGGAGCGGCTGGGCCCGTGAGCCATGGCCGCTGAGCCTGCGCGACCGGAGCCTGTGCTCCACAACGGGAGAGGCCACAACAGTGAAAGGCCCGCGTCCCACAAAAAAAAAAAGAAAAAAAAAAAGAAAATTATGACATATAGAGAAATACACAAAAAAATCAAATCTATAGTTCAAAATTTTCTCAGAGCAAACACCTAACCAGTTCCCAGATCAAGAAACAGAACAATGCCAGTACCCCACCAGCCCCCATCACACCCTCTTCCTATCTGGCCCCCCACTAAGAGCCTTACATCTAAACTTGTTGATCAGTTTGCTTGTTTGGGAACTTTGTATAAATGGGATCATAGAACATGTACTCTAGTGTCTGGCTTCTTTGTTCATCATTGTGTTCATGAGATTCATCTATGATGTTTGAAGTTGTAGTTCTTTTTCATCCCTCCTGCAATTTATTTATCAGTTCTAATGTAGGTGGGCATTTAGGTTGATTCCAGGTTCTGACTATTGAAACAGTGCTGCTGTGAACATTCTGATACTTTTCTTTGGTTGAACACATTGTTGAGTTTTTGTTCGTTTGTTTTTTGTTTTTGGAGGGGATACCTAACAGTGGAATCACTTGTTCATAGGGTATGTCAACTTTATTTAATACTGCCAAACAGTTTTTTCTTTGGATATAACCCCATTGGTCTTTGTGTACTTCTACTTTCTGGCAGAAGATTTCCTGGGCTCATCTTGTCTGTTCTCTGCCCGCGCCCTGGAATCTGCCATTTCTCTGAGGAGCCCTGGGGCTTTTGAATAGGGAATAGTATTTAAAAACCAAGGTCTGCGTGCTGGTGGTGCTCACTGATACTGGAAAGTCATTGCTTTTAGTTCCTTTTAGCGGACAAAGCTAGGAAATTCACTAAAGAAAATAATCATGTGTTTGATCATTCCAGTTCAACATTGCAGGATTTTTTCCTTAAGTCTGTTTTATTTAATATGTGCATCTCGTTTCTCTTACGTTGACAATCTTGGTTCCTAATAACATCAATGTTTTGTTTATTTGCTTTGTTCTACACTTACATAAAACAGTTGCAAAATTGCAATACTAATATTACTATTGACAGTGATATTATATGAGTTGAAGTAATGTACGTGTGAAGCTTTAGATTTTTTTGGAGTTATTTTTTGTCTCTTGCGAGCAATTTATATGATACTAAATCGAATGGCTTAAATCTAATGAGGATGAAGAATTTATCCAGTGGCTTAAGAAGGTGGGTGTTGTGCTCAGAATATTGACTGTGCGGGCTCAGCCCTTCTAGACCATTACAGCTGTTGAGCTCCCACTGTTTTCCCCTCCCCCCTTCTCTAAATCCCTTTTTGAGGGTTTTCAGGGTTTCCACTGGGGAGGAGTGCACATGTCGGGCGCACACCCTTCCCTCACATACAGGTTCCATGGTCACCAGCTTCCCACACCCAGGTTGGGAGAGTTAATTTTGTGTCAGCTGGGCTGGGCTCTGGTGCCCAGTTGTTTGGTCATATACCAGTCTAGATGCTGCTATAAAGGCATTTTTGAAAACTCTGATTAACATTTAAATCAGTAGATTTTGAGTAAAGCAGACTACACTTCATGATGTGGTGGGCCTCATCCAGTCAGTTGAAGGCCTTAAGGGGAAAGACTCAGGTCCTTGAAGAGGAAGGAATTCGGCCTCCAGACTGCTTTGAGATCCAAGACATTAACCTCTTGCTGGAATTGCCAGCCTGTCCCCTAGATTTTGGATTTGTCAGCCCCTATAATCATGTGAAACTAATTCCTTAAATCCCATCCCCCCACTCCTGCCTCTTTCTCCCCCTCTTCCCACCCCCCCATTCTCTTCACGCGTGCGCGCACACACACACACACACACACACACACGCACGCACACACACACACACACACACACACACACACACACACAGCGGGTGCAGGAAATGGTGGGTGAGAACCTGCCTCCTCTCCCACTCTCGGCTACTGTGGCTGCCTGCGCCTGGCAGGTGTGACCTTTGATCGATTTGGAACCAGAGTGTCTCCCTGGGCCAGGAGCAGCCTAACACTCCCTGATTTGGTGAGAGAGGAAGAGGCCCTCTCTGACCCTCGAGATCCTGTCAGTGGCTCTCAGGTGGGAAAGGCTGTGTGCACAGCAGGCTCATGTTTGGGAAGGGCTTCCCCTCAGCAGCGGGAGGAGCTGATTGTTCTCATTGCTTAAAGAATAAAGGTCACGCCGCTTGTTGTAAGAGGCAGTATAGGATTTCCTCTTTCATCTTAGCCCTCCCCGAGAGGAGGAGAGTTTTGGTAACCTAGAGGAAAACACAGAATATTCAGGAACATGATAATGCATTGAAGTTAGCCTATGAGACAGTGTAAACAACAGAAAAGTTGATTTTCCAAGGTTGCTCCATTCGGAGATGAAAAGGCTCCTCCAGTGAGGCCCAGTAAGATCCTACCAACTGTCCCTCCAGGAGGGAGTTGGCCCATGTGGGGTGGACAGACCAAGTGGGAAAAGACCAAGGGGTTAGTGGAGGAAGAAAAGAGAGATGGGAGAGGGAAGAGGCCCCAGGTTTACAGATGACGGGAAGGAAAAAGGTGGCACCGCTTTTGTGCACACCCTGCTTATCTGTAAACATCCATGATCAAGATTCTCCTGAGACTTCCCTGGTGGCACAGTGGTTAAAAATCCGCCTGCCAATGCAGGGGACATGGGTTCGAGCCCCGGTCTGGGAAGATCCCACATGCCACAGAGCAGCTAAGCCCATGCACCACAACTACTGAGCCTGTGCTCTAGAGCCCACGAGCCACAACTACTGAAGCCCACGTGCCACAACTACTGAAGCCTGCATGCCTAGAGCCTGTGTTCCACAACAAGACAAGCCATTGCAATGAGAAGCCCGTGCACTGCAATGAAGAGTAGCCCCCGCTCACCGCAACTAGAGAAAGCCTGCGCACAGCAACGAAGACCCAATGCAGCGAAAAATTAATAAATAAAGTTATTTAAAAAAAAAAAAGATTCTCCTCAGTAAGTAACTGAACCCACCACCCTCCTACAGACATGGTCAAGGGGAAACATCGATAACCAGTCTAGAGGAATGCTCCCGCAGTACTGCAGGGGTTGGTTTGTATGCTCTACTTATCAATAGTTACGGTTTGATGGTGGCATACAGAGTAGGGGCGTGGCCCTGAGGTCCACAGTTGGGCTCCAAATCCTGGTTCTGCACTGCATAGCTGTGCACAGCTGCCTTAGTTACAGAATCCCTCCAAGCTTCCGCTTCTTCATCTTGGTATTTATTCTCCTTTTATTTATTTAATATTTAAGAATATATTTCTTCTCTAGCTTTTATTTTATTTTATTTTTATTTTTTTTTGTGGTACACGGGACTCTCACTGTTGTGGCCTCTCCTGTTGCAGAGCACAGGCTCCGGACGCGGAGGCTCAGCGGCCATGGCTCACGGGCCCAGCCGCTCTGCGGCATGTGGGATCTTCCCGGACCGGGGCACGAACCCGTGTCCCCTGCATCAACAGGCGGACTCTCAACCACTGCGCCACCAGGGAAGCCCTATTTTATTTTTTAAAATATTTATTTAATAAATAAATAAGAACTTCCCTGGTGGTGCAGTGGTTGGGAATCCACCTGCCAACGCAGGGGACGCAGGTTCGATCCCTGGTCTGGGAAGATCCCACATGCTGTGGAGCAACTAAGCCCGTGTGCCACAACTACTGAGCCTGTGCTCTAGAGCCCGCAAGCCACAACTACTGAGCCCATGTACCGCAACTACTGAAGCCTGCGTGCCACAACTACTGAAGCCCGCACACCTAGAGCCCGTGCTCCGCAACAAGAGAAGCCATCACAATGAGAAGCCCGCGCGCTGCAACAGAGAGTAGCCCCCGCTTGCCGTAGCTAGAGAAAGCCCACTCGCAGCACCAAAGACTCAACACAGCCGTAAATAAATAAATGAATGAATGAATGAATAAATGAGACCTGCTCCGGGCCTTAGCAGTGGCATGCAGGATCTTTTAGTTGGGGCATGCAAACTCTTAGTTATGGCATGTGGATCTAGTTCCCTGACCAGGGATCGAACCCAGTCCCCTTGCATTGGGAGCGTGAAGTCTTAGCCACTGGATCACCAAGGAAGTCCCATAAGAATATATTTCTTGTTTCAGGTTCTCTTACCTCTGTTGTATCTACTGACTCTCGTATGTTTTATTATTATTGGTTTTTAAATTGTGAGTTTATTTTTAGTGAGGATTCTTTTATTTTTAAATTTATTTTGGCCAAGCAGCACGGTGATCTTAGTTCCCTGACCAGGGATTGAACCCTGTGACCCCTGCATTGGGAGCACGGAGTCTTAACCGTTGGACCAACCAGGGAAGTCCGTCAGTTGCTTCTAATTCTGCCTTGAGGCTTGGGTTCCAGCCTTGTAGGGTCTCTTCCTGCAGTCGGGATGTGGCCCAGAAACACACGTGCCCTATGTCTTTAAACACTTCATAGCCCTGTCAGACGGAAGAATCAGCAGCCTGGTAGTGTCACCTGGGAAGAGGCCCCCCCACATGTGCAGGCCCATTGTTCAGGGGATTCTGTTTGTAGCAACAGGTGGATATGACCACCAAGCAACCTGGGAGTTAAATGCAAGTCCTGAAGGCCCACAGCCCTCAGTTCCGTGAAATCAGCCCCACTTCTTCAACTCAAGGCAGACAAGAAAAATAACAGGAGAGACATTGTAACAGTCTTGTTATGTCTTTCCTTTTTCTATGGATAATGTAGGGGTGGTACCTGGCTTCTTATACCTGAATCCTGAAGCTTTTATCCTTCTTTAGGATTATTTACTCTGTTCTCATGGACCATTTTTCACCTTCTGTCACAATTTCCTTTGTGGATTGACCCTCCTTTTCCTCTTCTCTACAAAAGCCAAGGCCGTTATGTGAAGTCTTAACCCAATATGGAGATTTAATCAGTCAGTTCCTTTAAGGAGAACAAATAATTGAGGTCAGGTTAGTGCTTTCTGAGCATCTGATTTAACCTGGAGAGAAGGGTAATAAATATGCCCTTTAGATCACTGTTTTCAACCATTTTACCTTGCATTTGTGACATCTTTGATGTAGTTCACTTCAGACACTCTGAGAATGGTGCTTTTCACATGTCAGATAACTAAGGGAACCTCTAGATAATGTCACAGTTGAACTCTCCCAGGTTTGTCAGGATGCTGATCATTCAATTTTTGGCGTAAAGCATCCCTGTGTGCCTTAGATGCTGCCTACCAATACTTTGTTGAAGATGGAGAAGTCAGACTTACGTCCTCATTCACATTTGCTTGGTGAAAGACACACAGGTGAGGAATCTTCTTATTGTGAGTGACCCCAAACCCCAAACAAAGTAGCTTAAGCGAAAGAAACGCAAAGCAAAAGAATTCATTGGCTCTCATCACTGAGAAGGCCACAGGTAAAACAGCTTCAGGTGAGACTTGAGTCAGGACTCAGGTGATGCTCGCAGAATGCCCCTCTTGGCTCTGCTCCTCCTCTCTGGCCCCGCCTAAGGCTCTGTGTAATGGTCCCTGGAATCTTCAGCTTCCCATCTTTTTTTTTTTTTTTTTTTTTTTTTGCAGTACGCGGGCCTCTCACTGTTGTGGCCTCTCCCGTTGCAGAGCACAGGCTCCGGACGCGCAGGCTCAGCGGCCATGGCTCATGGGCCCAGCCGCTCTGTGGCATGTGGGAGCTTCCCGGACCGGGGCACGAACCCGTGTCCCCTGCATCGGCAGACGGACTCTCAACCACTGTGCCACCAGGGAAGCCCCCCATCTTTTTGACACAGTCTTGAGGAGGATAAGGGAATGCTTCTCATTCCCATGAGCCTAGCAAATAATATCCTCCTCTGAGGAAATTATTGTGGCCAAGAGAATGTGCTAGGCTAATTGGCTTGAGGTGGGCCACACACTCACTGTGGGGCTGGGCAGTGGAGTGAACTTCACCTGGGCAGCTGGGGTCTGAGAGTGGGTGGGCTCTCTGGAGGAAAACTGGGAAAACAAAGCTGGGGAAATGGATGCTGGGAGGCCCAATCAGACAAATAAGCAAACATGTGCACTGCATGACTTAGATGGCTATGGGGAAGGTAACAGTTTTTCTCAGAAATGAAACATTGAACATGCTCAAGGCTTTTGGACTATTTTGAGACCCTTAAGACTTTGTACCTTGCTGTCCAGAAGAAAGAATTTGGACCGGAATAAAATGCAAAAGCAGGTGTTATTGGTTATTTTAACCATTAAAAGAATTCCCCTGTAGAGCATTTATTTGTTTATTCAACGCATTTATTGGTTGCTTACTAGTACCAGGCACTGGATGGGACATTGGAGACAGAGGCGTGAGTGCCACCACCACCGAAACTGTGGTAACTGTGGTGACTCCATCATAGGCTGATCAGCAGCATTGCGTGGATTATTTTTAATGTAAGTTTTAAAAAGTGAGTTATATATGCACAAAAGTACACAAACCTTAAGTGTACAGCTCCAATCTATCGAATTGTAACTTCTGCAAGATTTTTCCATGTTTTAGCTATAAGACAGCAGGGTTCTCCCTCACTGGGATTTAATAACCCCATCTACTTAAAAACATAAAATCAGTTATCCAGACTTAGCAAAGAGCTTCGGGAAAAGAGTCCTTGCCACGAGAATCATTTCTTTTCTGCCCTTCTCTGTTTTCTCCCCTGTCTATTTCTCTAGCCTCTCATCTGGTGCTTGTTCTAGACCCCTTGGGACCACATTCCGGTCCCCACTGAACCGAGTCCTTTGCCCTGGTTCTCTTTCACATGTCCTTCCCCATTTCTGCCCATCCTTGCCAAGAATGATTCTAATTAATTCTGCCAGATGAACTTGCCTCAGGGTAGACTGGAAGTAGGACTTACCTCCTGGAGGGCAAATTCTTATCTTCTGTGTCAGAGGTACCCTCCATGTTCACAGCAGTCATTACCAGAGCTCCTGAGTTGTCTCGCCAAACCTTCAACCCTTTCCCAGCACGATGCTTCAGGCAGCCACCACGCAGCAATCAGCGTTGGCATGCATTATGAAACGATTTTGCTAGTTTTGGTCTTCCTCACTGTCAACAAGAGAAAAAATTTAATTGCCCTCAGATCTCAGAGGTCAGTAAAGGGGTTAATGCTGTTTCTGCCCTTGTATCTGTGATGTCACTACTTTGACAGGATTTTCTTTTTCTCAGCAGCAGTTATCAAAGCAGGAGGTGGGATGGGCATCGAGGTGAGGTTGCCTGCCCGATGTAGAAAAGTCAGTGCTGGTTTCAGTGCATACAATCTGCTGATAGGCAGGAGAGAAAATGCTCCAGAAAAGAAGTTTACATTGTTTTAATTCTCAGAAGGTTGCTTGTAGGAATGATAAGACTTTTGTTTAACCCTAATCGTATTGTCTGCCTTACAAGGAAATTTAGGGGATAAAGAATCACCCGTCAACTCAGTCTAAAATATCAGTTTCACTGCCGGGGGCCTGGGTTTGATCCCTGGTCAGGGAACTAAGATCCTGCAAGCCACATGGCACAACCAAAAAAAAAAAAAAAAAAAAAAAAAGAAAAAAATCAGGGCTTCCCTGGTGGCGCAGTGGTTGAGAATCTGCCTGCTAATGCAGGGGACATGGGTTCGAGCCCTGGTCTGGGAAGATCCCACATGCCGCGGAGCAACTAGGCCCGTGAGCCACAACTAATGAGCCTCGCGTCTGGAGCCTGTGCTCCGCAACAAGAGAGGCTGCGATAGTGAGAGGCCCGCGCACCGCGATGAAGAGTGGCCCCCGCTTGCCACAACTAGAGAAAGCCCTCGCACAGAAACGAAGACCCAGCACAGTCAAAAAAAAAAAAAAAAATTTACATCAGTAATGTAGATAAGCAAAGGAAAGTTGATTCCGGCCCCGGTACGCGGGCCTCTCAGTGTTGTGGCCTCTCAGTGTTGTGGCCTCTCCCGTTGCGGAGCACAGGCTCCGGACGCGCAGGCCCAGCGGCCATGGCTCATGGGCCCATCGGCAGGCGGACTCTCAACCACTGCGCCACCAGGGAAGCCCCAGAAAGTTGATTTTTAAGATAATAAAAAATACCAACCCCCTTGTTAAAGATACACATGAAATTCACAGTGCTCTTCCCACAATTTCTGTTACTTAAGATGATTAGATTTTGTTGAAAAATGAATTGGGATCATGATTTCCCTACTTTTGTTCATGCAGCTTATACCCGGAGAACCATCCTTTGGGAAATGATCTTTTCAATATCGATTTTTCTCTCTGAATTAAGCAGTAGACTCCTGATTGCTTTTCCTCCAGTAGGTTTTCCACAGCAGCCGGATTTCTGAAGTGGAGATACCATGGATCGTGTCATTGTCCCATAGCAGCCACTCCCCAGGAGCCCATTTCTCTGTCCCCTGTGTTGCTTTCTTGATAGTGCTCATCACATTCGGAATTGTTTTTTGTCCGTCAGGCCCCTAGAATGAATGAGCGAGTGTTTCAAGCCCTTTGATAGCTTCAGTTGCCTTTAGGATTAAGTCCTGTCTCCTTATCGAGGCACCATCCAAACCCCTGTCTGTTTCTCTAGCCTCTCATCTGGTGCTTGTTCCAGCTCCTTGGGACCACATCCCGGTCCCCACTGAACCGTGTCCTTTTCCCTGTTTCTCTTTCACATGTCCTTCCCCATTTCCAGAATACTTCTTTCCCCAGTTGATTCCTCTTCACCCTTGACCCACTGGCCTGAGTAAGAACACCTTACTGTGTGCTCTTTGGATTTCCTTCATCACCAGGTTATCTTGCTCTATTATTATTGCACATTTATTTGTCCAGATTCCTCCACTAGGACGTGAAGTTTTGGGCAGGGGCCTGCCCACTCTCTAGTGTTTTTTCAGAGCCTGGGAGAGAGCCTGGCATATAGATATTTTTGAACCAGGGAAAGAAAAAAAGAAAGAAAGAAAGAATGAATGAATGAAATACCCACAAGTAGCTTAGAAGTGGTTCCACTTTTGTTAGCTGATAAATTATGCTAAAATTATGTTTTCTTTATCACAATTATCTATCAGAAAGCAGGACAAGGAAAAGGCCAGAAATCCTGGACCTGGGTAAATCATTTTCCCTAATCTAGATCTGTAGTAATCTATAGGTGATATGGGAGCCTGGGTTGGTGATCAGGACACTTGCATTTATGTCCGCATTCTGCCACATTCCAGGATTTCTAAAGCATCGAAGAGCAGATTCCAAAATACTCTCAGGGTCAGGAAAAAAAATGCAACTAATTCCTTCTGGGTCTAAAAAGTTTTGTGATTCTACACTTTCTGATTTATTAGTATCACCAGTTAGGCAGACCTAATTAATCTGAGCTGAGATGAGGTGTAGTAGGCTGATCCTTAATGGGAAGATTTATGGGCTTCCTACTCTAGTCCATCTGAGGCAGGGAAGGGAATGCTCACCAAGTAGTCAGTAGTCAGCTGGATGCTGAGGATGTCTTGGTTCCTGTTACGGGAAGACTGTACAGCCAAGGCTCAGCCTGCAGGATTGGAGTGAGAACCAAGAAAATATCTGAGGGCACCCAGTGGCCATTCAATGAGAGTGTCATCAGGATATTCCCCCCAGATGGGCCGATATAAATGATTCATTTGGGAACTAACTGGACAAAGAGACAGGATGAGTGGGAAATTTAGTTGGCAAGAATTATACCAGAAAAGATTCTTAGTGAGGGGACTTTAGGGTCTTAAATGGTTTGTTTTGAAGAGTCTCAAGCCTCCTCAGCACAGCTCTTACATGCCTGAAGGCCACAAAATGTTCTAGAGGCTCCCCCCACCCCAAGTGCTTTCCATGCATCAAACTCTGTGGAGCCTTGAGCTGGGAGGAGTCATGAGTTCCCATATGTGATGGCCCTGGAGGCCCTCACACTTTTAGTGTTGGGGGCTTTGGGCTGTGTCTGTTGATGTGAGCCCAGAGGACTACGGCCACTTTTGTTTTAAAGACTAGATTTGAATAATGTTTTTCAACTTCCCCTTGGTGTCCATGATGAGGGGAGGTTGTTGGGAAAATGTGCCAGAAGAATCCTTCTGGACTTTTGGTCAGATTGGCAGAGGAGGATTTCTTAGTATCCTAGTCTCTCTAAGACATTGGAATAGACACATCCAAGGACTTCTGGGCATTGTCTAAAATTAAATCCATGGAAAGATTAAAGCAGAAAGACTTCTTTAGTTTGGCCTTCATACTTACTTTCCTTCTAATCAAGATATGGACTGATAGAGAGTCTTAATAATTAATATCAGAAAATTGGGAATGTTGGAGATTATGGATTTTAGTTCATGGATTTTTTTTTTTTTTCCTATACAGGGACTGAGTTACCTCAGATAACTGAAAAAGAGCCAAATTCCCGTGGGTCACCTGAACTGGGTTAATTGCTCTTGTGGTGTTAATTTTTTTTTAAATAACTGTTCTATGTTTTTAATTAATTAATTAATTTATTTTGGCTGTGTTGGGTCTTCATTTCTGTGCGAGGGCTTTCTCTAGTTGCGACGAGCGGGGGCCACTCTTCATCGCGGTGCGCGGGCCTCTCACTATCGCAGCCTCTCTTGTTGCGGAGCACAGGCTCCAGACGCGCAGGCTCAGTAGTTGTGGCTCACGGGCCTAGTTGCTCCACGGCATGTGGGATCTTCCCAGACCAGGGCTCGAACCCATGTCCGCTGCATTAGCAGGCAGATTCTCAACCACTGTGCCACCAGGGAAGCCCCTGTGGTGTTAATTTTAACTTCTAGAGACTTTGAATTGCCAGAGGCAGTAGTTTTAACTGTGGGCCATCACCTTTCCTTAGAGAACTACCTTTTAATCAAGGTGACTGTTTTGGGTTGGACTAAGGGAATTTTGGTTGGGAGGGGGAGGGGAAGAGGGATGTGAGGGGGTGGTTAGTGCCTTTTCACTGGGAGGGCCTCTGGAGTTACATTTGCTAGATCCCACATGAGGGTTGCACGAGGCTGATCTACAAAAAAGAGGAAAACTGCAGTTAGCTAGGTTATATGCAGGTCATTCCGCAGCCATTTTTACACCCCAATATAAGTAAAGTTTCCCAGGTACCTGTTACAATGACAAATTGTGGTCTTGGCAAACTGAAGTCTGTACCCATATAGTAGAGTTTGAAGGGAGACCTTGCTCCCTGGTCCTAGGAAGTTTTCTTGTAAAAGTGGGATCATCCATTGTATTCAAACCTGGGCTCCTAGTAGGTCAGAGCCCTCATTCTGGGCCTTGTATTGTTCGCCATTGTAACAGTGACCTGGAATCCTTGGGTCCTTCAAGTCACACACCATCGTCCGATGCTCAGGTGTCAACAGTTATTAAATCTCAGGATTCTCAAAATTGTGGTGCTTCGGTGAGGGGGTGGGTCCCAGGAATCTGTACTTATAACAGATCTTTCAGTGGTCCTTAGAGTTTGGGAGGGCAGGAAGGAAGCCCCACTTTCAGGCTCCATAGCCTCCTTGCTTCTCTCTGAGCTTTCAGGTCTGAGAGACAAGAGGAGACTTCTGAGGCAACTCTCTTAGGATACATCTCTCTGTGTGAAATCTACATTTAAAACCCCGTTAGTCGTGGACGTGAAGCAAAGTTGAAAAAGTTGTTTTTCAGGACCTGAAAAACAAGTTGTGTTAAAGCAGATGACGCCCTCGCCCCTCCCCCCTCCCCCCCAAATTTGGAGTATTAAATTTCTTTTTCCTGTTTCCTCCTTTCTCCAGCCATTTACCTAGGCAGTATGCGGGTGAGGCTAAGAAGGGGCAGTTTTGGAAGCTCTGTGTTTGCACACTCTGAGATTCTGAGCCCAGCCTGGGTGCCCTTGACTGGGGGCTGAACTTGCGCCGGGGGACAGCCTCTAAGTCAGGAGCAGCCTGCTGCTCTCTGCTGCCTCCTGGTGGAATAGTCTCACAAGGCACTCCAGGCCATCTGTAAGAGGACAGGATTAGTTGGGGTGTAACAAACTGGGGACCGGGTGTGAAGGAGAGTTTCACTGGTTAGGTTCACGTGTAGGAAAAAATTCACAAGATGCATAGAAACCCTTCATCTAAAAAAAAAAAAATCCATGCACTGCCACCCTTCACATAAAGCTTCAGTTTCTGCTATCGCATCCTGACACGTGATTGTCCCCGTCTCTTGTGGCCTCGCTTCAAGATCCCATCTCAAGGAACTTCCCAGGTGGTCCAGTGGTTAAGACTCTGCACTTCCAATGCGGGGGGCCGGGTTCGATCCCTGGTCAGGGAACTAGATCCCACACGCATGCCACAACTAAGAGTTTGCATGCCACAACAAAGGAGCCCTCAAGCTGCGACTAAGGAGCCCTCGAGCCGCAGCTAAGACCCAGCATAACCAAATTAAAAAAAAAAAAAAGATCCCATCTCAAACGAGTTATTCTCAATAATAAAAATCTTGTCAATTCTTTGCTGAAATCAGGTCTATCCTATTTCTCAGGTCTGTTAGTTTAGAAGTTCCATTTAAAGAGGAACTTGGAACTTTAGAGTTCCATTTAAAATTAGGCATGGCTTGTTCTTAGTAAATCCAAGCTGGTTCCCAGCAGTTACTGCATCCTTTTGTATAAGGGGGCATAGTATTCTGGTTAAGAATGTGGACTCTGGAGTTAGAGCTCCCTGCGTTCAAGTCCCAGCTCCATTCTGAGTGAGAGCAATGCCTACTGCATGTGGTGAGGATGAGATGAGATGACATATGGAAAGCACTTGGTACGGTGCCTATCACATAACCATATGGATGTTAGCTGCTTTCTAAGTTCTCACAATTTATTCATTAAATAATTTGTTCTAGACTTTACCTGGAAGAGTCACCAAGTCCTGTAGTTTGCTGACTGAATTCTTCATGATTTCTCAAGTGCTTATATATATATTTTTACTTTTTTATTTTTAAATTTTTGAAAAGTTTATTGAAGAAGAGTTGACTTACAGTGTTTCAAGTGTACAGCAAAGTGATTCAGTTATACACTGAATATATCTATCTATCTACCTACCTACCTATGTATTCTTTTTTGTTATAGGTTATTACAAGATATTCAATGTAGTTCTCTGTGCTATTTGGTAGGTCCTTGTTGTTTATTTTATATATAGTTGTGTGTGTCTGTTAATCCCAAATTCCCAGTTTATCGCTCCCCACCTTTCTCTTTTGGTAACCTCTGTGCTATTCGGTAGGTCCTTGTTGTTTATTTTATATATAGTTGTGTGTGTCTGTTAATCCCAAATTCCCAGTTTATCCCTCCCCACCTTTCTCTTTGGTAACCATAAGTTTGTTTTCTATGTCTGTGAGTCTGTTTCTGTTTTGTAAATAAGTTCATTTGTATCATTTTTTAGATTCCACATATAAGTGACATCAGTCTTTCTCTGTCTGACTTAACTTCACTTAATATGATAATCTCCAGGTCCATCCATGTTGCTGCAAATGGCATTATTTCAATCTTTTTTTGTGGCTGTGTAATATTCCATTATATATATTATATATATGTATTCTATATATATATATATATCGCACACCTTTCAAGTGCTGATATTCTGTGGGAAACAGCAGACACAGCCTCAGCCCAGTGTGGTCACAGCAGGTGGTGGGGAAAAGCAGTCTCTCCTGGTCACTGAGATGACAGGAGTTAAAGCGCAGGTGCTTTTGGTAGATCACAAGTGTCCGCATAAAAGCAAAACCTGCTCTGCCTCCAATCTGTCTAAATTCTTCACCTACCACAGTAAAAAACAAAAACATGAACAGCAAACTTTGCACCCTGAGATAAATCGGAAGTGACAGAGTACCCTGACTGGTCTGATCCCCCAAATTATAAAACATTGAATATTTCCCATAAACCTGGGCTCACAAACAAAAATAGTTTTATCTCTAATTTTTGCTGTGTTGTTGGCTGGAGATAGTCAGGAGCATTATGAGTATAGCAGTTATGTGAGCAAGTTGCTGCTTTCTCATCATGAAGGAACTGATGTGAGCTTTGTAACCTTGGTAATATTGTGTATTTTTTCCTTTAAGTCCTTGTTATGTTTTTTGTTTGATGAACCAGTCCTTCTGAAGTCTGATTCCCTTCCTCTCTTTGAAGGTGAAGTTTTCTTTCCTTTTCTTTCTTTCTTTTTTAAAAAAAAATAGATACATTCATTTACTTATTTATTCATTTTTGGTTGTGTTGGGTCTTAGTTGCTGCACGCGGGCTTTCTCCAGCTGTGTCGAGCAGGGGCTACTCTTCGTTGTGGTGCACGGGCTTCTCATTGCGGTGACTTCTCTTATTTCGGAGCATGGGCTCTAGGCTCGCGGGCTCAGTAGTTGTGGCTCATGGGCTCTAGAGTGCAGGCTCAGTAGTTGTGGTGCACGGGCTTAGTTGCTCCACGGTACATGGGATCTTCCTGGACCAGGGCTCAAATCCATGTCCACCACATTGGCAGGCGGATTTTTAAACACTGTGCCACCAGAGAAGTCTCTCTTTCCTTTTCTAAATTCTTCTTTCTCTGGGTATTCCTTTGATACCTGTCATGCCTGAGTCATGCTAAAATGCAAAAGCTCAAAGATGTTCTGTGTGTGCCTTTGTTATTAGGTTACAATAAAAAAAATTGATTTTGAAATACTTTTAGGCTTAGGAGAGGTGACAAAAATAGTACAGTGAGTTTCCATATACTCTATATTCCACTTCCCCTAATGATAACATCTTACATAAATCAGAGTACATTATCAAGCCAGGAAATTGACATTGGTATTAACTCAGTTACAGACTTTATTCAGATTTCACCAGTTTTTATGTGCACTCTTTTCCTTCGGGTATATAATTCTACGAAATATTATCACACGTGTAGATTTGTGTAAACACCGATACATGCAGGATACAAAATTATTCCATTGCCAGAAAGAAACTCTGACATTACCCCTTTATAGTCAGTCATACTCTCCTCCTAACCTAACCCCTCACAACTACTGATTCGTTCTTTTTAACTTTGTCATTTCAAGGATGTTATATAAATGGAGTCATACAGTATATAAACTTTGGAGATTTTTTTCACTTAGCATAATGCATTTGTGATCCACTCAAGTTGTTATATGTCTCAATATGTTTCTTTTTGTTGCTGAGGAGTATTCCATTGTGTAATATACTGTACTGCAGCTTGTTTATCCATTTTCCTATTGAAAGATATTTGGGTCATTTCCAGTTTTGGGTTATTACAATTAGAGCTGCTGTGGACATTTGGGTACAGTTTTTTTTGCGTGTAAATATAAGTTTTATTCCTCTAGGTTTGAGTGACAATCTTATGTTATAAATTGTGTTTGCAGTTGTATTTATAAAGTTACTGGTGTTAAGTAGTGCTTCTTGAATTGTCCTGGGTAAATGCGAAAAGAACAGAGGTAACTTAACATATAAGCAATGCACTTAGGCCAAGTGAAGTCAAATGACATGGCATTTGGTACTATTGATTGTTGACAGTACTTCAAATAGAGAAAAGTGGTAAGAGAATTGAGTTGTCACAAAACACATGGTGGTACAGATCTGCTAAACTCAGAAGCATTTGTCTGAAAGCATCAGTACCATTCCCATATTGTGAAGAGTGATTTTTGTTCTAGCAGAAAAACTTCATTCATTTCGTTATATTAAAACAATTGTTCATTTAGATTTTTATTGGTTTTATAGTTTTTATTTCATTTATAATTTTTTAAAAAAATTTTGTGGCTCTGGACCAGCATATAATCAGCTCAACTACTCAATAAAACCACTATAGTACATGTGATTTAGTAGTGGTGCCGGTACTGAATAAAGTCAAAGTGAGACACGAGGGAAGGGTTCAGGGCACAACCTTTAAAAGAATGACATAGCTGTTGAGGATATGACAAAAACTGGTTAGAACCAGTTAAGCCCAAGACGGTGGAAGATTCGACTTCCAGTAGAACTTGAGCCTCATTATATGCTCCTTATAATACATTAGCATATGCTAAATGACACACCCACAGGCACCATAACAGTTCCAAGGCCGACCGTAAAAGGCCAAAGAGTGGGCAGTGCCCCAAATTCCTGGAAATCCCCACCCCTTCCCACCAAGTGATTGAAGTAATCCTCCCACTCATTAGCCTATGAAATTACTCAGCCCATAAAAACTAACCACTCCATGTTTTGGGCCACTCTCGCCTTCTGAGACGGGCTGCACTCTGCCTATGGAGTGTGTAACTCTGCTTCACTTTACAATGGCTCGCTCTTGAATTCGTTCCTGTGTGAAGCCAAGAACCCTCGCTGGGTGGCCCATCCCAGGAACTTGCCCGAGACCTGGGACATGACCATCCTCTCCCATTTTCCTGCAACCTCTTTACAAAGGATATTAATAAATCTACTTCTGACCTATCACTTTGCCTCTTGCTGAATTCCTTCTGTGCCGAGAAATAAAGAACCTGAGCTTCATTAAGTCCTGAGGCAAGTTGTGTTGTTTCAGTTGGAGGATTGTGGGTTCGAGTTTCATCGAAGTGCAGTTGGGTTCGAGTCCCATCTGAGGTGTGCGGTTGCAAAAGGAATTCACAAATACACTTATATTAAAAAAAAAATCTATAAGGATGGGACTTTCAGTCATACTCTCCTCCTAACCTAACCCCTCACAACTACTGATCCGTTCTTTTTAACTTTGTCATTTCAAGGATGTTATATAAATGGAGTCATACAGTATATAAACTTTGGAGATTTTTTTCACTTAGCATAATGCATTTGTGATCCACTCAAGTTGTTATATGTCTCAATATGTTTCTTTTTGTTGCTGAGGAGTATTCCATTGTGTAATATACTGTACTGCAGCTTGTTTATCCATTTTCCTATTGAAAGATATTTGGGTCATTTCCAGTTTTGGGTTATTACAATTAGAGCTGCTGTGGACATTTGGGTACAGTTTTTTTTGCGTGTAAATATAAGTTTTATTCCTCTAGGTTTGAGTGACAATCTTATGTTATAAATTGTGTTTGCAGTTGTATTTATAAAGTTACTGGTGTTAAGTAGTGCTTCTTGAATTGTCCTGGGTAAATGCGAAAAGAACAGAGGTAACTTAATATATAAGCAATGCACTTAGGCCAAGTGAAGTCAAATGACATGGCATTTGGTACTATTGATTGTTGACAGTACTTCAAATAGAGAAAAGTGGTAAGAGAATTGAGTTGTCACAAAACACATGGTGGTACAGATCTGCTAAACTCAGAAGCATTTGTCTGAAAGCATCAGTACCATTCCCATATTGTGAAGAGTGATTTTTGTTCTAGCAGAAAAACTTCATTCATTTCGTTATATTAAAACAATTGTTCATTTAGATTTTTATTGGTTTTATAGTTTTTATTTCATTTATAATTTTTTAAAAAAATTTTGTGGCTCTGGACCAGCATATAATCAGCTCAACTACTCAATAAAACCACTATAGTACATGTGATTTAGTAGTGGTGCCGGTACTGAATAAAGTCAAAGTGAGACACGAGGGAAGGGTTCAGGGCACAACCTTTAAAAGAATGACATAGCTGTTGAGGATATGACAAAAACTGGTTAGAACCAGTTAAGCCCAAGACGGTGGAAGATTCGACTTCCAGTAGAACTTGAGCCTCATTATATGCTCCTTATAATACATTAGCATATGCTAAATGACACACCCACAGGCACCATAACAGTTCCAAGGCCGACCGTAAAAGGCCAAAGAGTGGGCAGTGCCCCAAATTCCTGGAAATCCCCACCCCTTCCCACCAAGTGATTGAAGTAATCCTCCCACTCATTAGCCTATGAAATTACTCAGCCCATAAAAACTAACCACTCCATGTTTTGGGCCACTCTCGCCTTCTGAGACGGGCTGCACTCTGCCTATGGAGTGTGTAACTCTGCTTCACTTTACAATGGCTCGCTCTTGAATTCGTTCCTGTGTGAAGCCAAGAACCCTCGCTGGGTGGCCCATCCCAGGAACTTGCCCGAGACCTGGGACATGACCATCCTCTCCCATTTTCCTGCAACCTCTTTACAAAGGATATTAATAAATCTACTTCTGACCTATCACTTTGCCTCTTGCTGAATTCCTTCTGTGCCGAGAAATAAAGAACCTGAGCTTCATTAAGTCCTGAGGCAAGTTGTGTTGTTTCAGTTGGAGGATTGTGGGTTCGAGTTTCATCGAAGTGCAGTTGGGTTCGAGTCCCATCTGAGGTGTGCGGTTGCAAAAGGAATTCACAAATACACTTATATTAAAAAAAAAAAATCTATAAGGATGGGACTTCCCTGGTGGCACAGTGGATGGGACTCTGCGCTCCCATTGCAGGGGGCCCAGGTTCAATCCCTGGTCAGTGATCCCACATGCATGCCGCAATTAAGAGTTCACATGCCACAAATGAGAAGCCTGCCTCAACTAAGACCTGGCACAACCAAATAAATAAATAAATGAAAAAAAAATCTATAAGGATGGGTATTCATACTGTGTTTTACATTTGTACATATTTACTATAGTTTGAATATTGGATCAAACAGAGGTTAAAAAGATGGCTTAAACAAATGTAGAAGGTCCACTCTCTCATAAACATCTGAGCTAGTAAGTTGTCCAGTAGTGTAGCATTATCTGGAGAACCAGGTTCCTACTAGTTCACTCCCCTGCCTTCTCCTAGATTGGCGCTTCTCAAAATTTAATGTGACTATGAATCACCTGGAGATAAACTATTTTTGTTTTTTCGGTTATGCCCCTCGGCTTGAGGGATCTTAGCTCCCCGACCAGGGATTGAACCCTGGCCCTCGGCAGTGAAAGCACAGAGTCCTAACCACTGGACCGCCAGGGAATTCCCTGGAGATCTT
>NC_041224.1:117709157-117727189 GCF_002837175.3 Physeter macrocephalus | reverse complement strand
GTGGCCTCTCCCTTTGCGGAGCACAGGCTCCGGACGCGCAGGCTCAGCGGCCATGGCTCACGGGCCCAGCCGCTCCGCGGCACGTGGGATCCTCCCAAACCGGGGCGCGAACCCGGTTCCCCTGCATCGGCAGGCGGACGCGCAACCACTGCGCCACCAGGGAAGCCCCTGGAGATCTTATTTAACTGCAGAATCAGCTTCAGTAGGTGTGGTGAGGGCTGAGCTCCTGCACTTCCACAAACTCCCAGGTGATGCTGATGTTGCTGGTCGCACAGACCACGTGTGAGCAGCGAGGTCCAGGAGTATTGCCTTCATTCGCCTGGTTGGAGCTGGTTTGTCACCACTTCTTTGGATTTCCAGCCTGTGGGAAGGAGTCGAGAGGAAGTAAAGGGCAAGCAGCTTCCTTATGAGAACAGGACACAGAAGTTGTAGACCTTCCTCTCCACTTACTTCTCACTGGCCAGAACGTGGTCATATGACCACACTCAGTTGCAAGGGAGGCTGGAAAATGTAGGCTCAAAGTAAAACCTGAGGAATTCTATCAACTAAAAGGAAGATGGGGAGAATGAATATAAGGGAATTATAAACAGTCTCTGCCATGATATTTAAAGAGAATTGAAACCAAGACAGGATCTGTGAGAATTTTTTTCCTTTTACACTACTTATACCTGAGAAACACCCATCTGAAGTATAAAGTATATACTTCCTTGGCACTCATGCAATACTTTTCATAACCTGTCTCTTGCCTACGTTTTCAGTGTCATCTCTCCCCACGATCACACCCTTTGTGCCAATTCTTTAGAATGATTTGCTTTTGCCTGAAAAAAACATGTTCTCATACCTCAGTTTCTTTGCACACGGTAGTATTCTCTTTGTCCTTCCGCATCAGCCATTTGCACCCTACTTTGGGCTAGTTGGCAAAGCTGTATTCCCAGGCAATAGAGCGCACCCCACAGTGTAGGTGGGGATTTGGCGAATTTGTGGTTTTTTTTTTTTTTTTTTTTTTTTTTTTGACAGAAACCCCCTCCCGGTCCAAGAGAGAATGGGTAGATAAGCACAGATGCTGACTTCTCTGGAACCTCTCAAACCTTCTGTGCTACTGATGGGAGCCATGAGCTTACCTTCACACTTGAAAGGCACGGCTCCAGGTTCTAGACTTGTCTATCCCCCAGCCCCACTGCAACATGAGAGGAAGGCCCACAGCGTTATAATGAGTGTTTGCTGCATAGAGATTCTAGGACAAACCTGGAAGCGAAGTGGCTTGGATTCTATTGGAAGATGTTATTGACTCATTGGGAAGCCTTGAGATACTCAGTCAACTCCCTTACGGAATACTAGTTTACTTTTTTAACTTAGGCTGGAATATGTAACAGGCTAAGGTTTTCTTTTCTTTGAGAATATTTTACAGTTGCCTACAGATCATTAAAATTGAGGGGGTGTGTATGTGGACATGTTAGAAGAAATATAAAATTTCTTTCAATGTTTTTTGGTTTCATCTTTCTAGTTAGAATAGAATTCTCAAGAAAACTTTCCTGGAGGCAATTATACTTCAAGTGATGCTTCTTTTAGGAAACAGCAACAAAAACTACCCATAAAACTTAAGGAACTCACTGCATTTTCCATTCATTTTAATTTCTTTTTTCTTGGCCGTGTCACACGTGCTGCGGGATCTTAGTTCCCTGACCAGGGATTGAACCCATGGCTCCTGCAGTGGAAACGCAGAGTCCCAACCACTGGACCACCAGGGAATTCCCTTAATTCTATTTCTTACATATTTTTATCCTTGTAATATCAGGAGCTCCTCATTGCTCTTTTTTTTGTGATAATATAATTGCTGTTTATTTTAAAAAATTTATTTATTTGTTTTTATTTTTAGGTGTGTTGGGTCCTCGTTGCTGTGCGTGGGCTTTCTCTAGTTGCGGTGAGCAGGGGCTACTCTTTGCTGCGGTGCGCGTGCTTTTCATTGCGGTGGCTTCTCTTGTTGCAGAGCACAGGCTCTAGGCGCGCGGGCTTCAGTAGTTGTGGTACGTGGGCTCAGTAGTTGTGACTTGCGGGCTCTAGAGCACAGGCTCAGTAGTTGTGGCACACGGGCTTAGTTGCTCTGCGGCATGTGGGATCATCCTGGACCAGGGCTCGAACCTGTGTCCCCTGCCTTGACAGACGGATTCTTAACCACTGTGCCATCAGGGAAGCCCCTATACACTTTCTCTAATTGCCTCATTAATTCATTTACCTAAGAGACCTAATGGCTGAATTAAAAATGTAATATCATACATGAATGAAAATGTCATATCCTAAAGATACTCTACTTCTTCACACAATGCCCAACTTTCAGAAAAACAGGTACCTTTGACCCCTTCTGTCTATTCTCTGCCTTTGGTACGTGTGCTAGTTCGTTAGCCTGGGGAGCAACTCTGTTAGTCAGTCATGCTTGTTGGGGGTGTCTGACAGGGACTTAATCCCTGGCA
Organism: Physeter macrocephalus; assembly: GCF_002837175.3. NCBI lineage: Eukaryota > Metazoa > Chordata > Mammalia > Artiodactyla > Physeteridae > Physeter > Physeter macrocephalus. The sequence goes on along the minus strand of NC_041224.1, from coordinate 117,724,721 downwards.
GCTTTTTCTTGTTCTAGCAGTTGAATTCCTCTGTTCTTTCCCCAAAATGCAGGCTTCCCTCTTTGGATTGTCTGCGTCAATGCCAAGAGCTTTGTCGTGACAAAAGAGACGAACAAGGAACTTTCATTGTGCTTTAAATTAGTCAACGGGTCAATATTTATTTAGCAACACGATGACTTATCAAGAGTATAGCCCCTGGCAGCTAGGAGCTTCTGATTTAAAGGCAGACAAAAATAATGGCAAGACAAAAAAATAATGTTCAAACTAGGCTACAGGAAATGCTCTTGCTACCCAGTTCTTATTCTAGCCCAGCGTTTGTCCTCTTGTGTCCCATGTTTTCAGATTGCCCCTTTGGTGCCTTTTAGGAGAGTTGTACATCACAGGGACGACCCCCTGGTGGTGGCACTGGACCAGCAGCATCTCTCTGGACTTCCCTGTGGAGAGTGATGGATAGGAAAGGGAGTTGAGAAGCTTTCCTATGCATCCTCTCTTGGGGCAGTGCAAGGGAAAGAATGTGGGTTTGTTAGGCCTTGCTCTGATGTGTAACCAAAGGGTAAGATTTTGGCCTCTCTGGGCCTCCGTTTCTCATCTGTAAAATGGGGATAATACTTGCCTCATAAGATGGATGTCATGATTACATGAAAAAATAAAAAATAAAAAAAATAAAAAGGGATGCAAACGCTTACAGCAGTGCCGGGCATGAAGTAGGTGCTGGTTTTCTTCTCCTCACTCCTCTTTGTAAACCTCCAATGGGACCTAGCACATTCAGAACAGTGTGTTTCTCTCTGGAAAAAGGCTATATTAGTTGTTAAGCTGCTCCAGTGACCCAGTCAATAGACTAAGAATTATGGTCCCCAGAGTCAGTGGACCTATTGTTATTAAATTGCCTTAGCCCTGCTAGTTTCTGGAGTTGTCATTTTGCACTGTAATTGATTTAACACTTTTCTTCCTATCCTTCTCTTGCATATGTGGGCACTAGATGGCGCCATTTTACCAAGTATCAATAGCTTTCACAAACGGCATAACCTGTTCTTTTGACTTGTCCAGCGCTAAAAAGAGACAATTCTTACGGCCTGCTTCAGCATAGCCATATATTCCAGGACATCAAAGAAATCTCTTTACAATTCTGTGTTTCTTTCATTTATAATAGGGAATGTGTAATGCTTAGAAATCACCCAGAAGTTCACCTATTCGATTTGGTTCCATGGTTTAGGAGAGGGAGAAAACTTGGAGTAGATTAAAAGGGAAACCATAAATTTGATTGGAATGGGAAAATGAAATGTATGAGGAGAGGTCAAAAAAACATGGATTACTTGGTGTTTAAAGAATGGATAGGCAATGTCATGGTGGGCTCTAACAATGAAGGGCTTCTGGGGAAGATGGTAAGCAGCTGTTATTCTCCACCACAGGAAGAATAGTACAAGGAGAAATGGGCTTCATGACCACAGGAGAGAGATAAGTTAGTCACAGGAAGAATTTTTGGAACCAAGACTATGTCATATCAGAATGAAGAAAATTGTCAAAATTTTCTTTATTAGTATTTAAAATAAATTGGGCAAGGTCCGACATGTCCAGATAGGATTATTTGTAGTCCTATTAGAAGATGGAGGAATGTTCTCTCCTTTATTTATATTTATTTATTTATTTTCCAGAGACGTTAAAACTCATTTACTTAATTAAATTTAATCCAATTTCAGCCAGTCCTGACCACACATAAAATTCCTTTCTAAAGATCTCTTTTTCCACAAACCTTTTACAACTTTCTACGCCCATTTTATTTGTCTCCTTTTTTCTTTCCCATTTAGAAATAACCAGCTGTAGGACAAAATCATTTTCTTTTTCTTAACAAAATGGGTCTTCCATTTCTTAGACCTTTTAAAAAAATTTCTTGCATATGAAATTGTTTTCCTTACTAATTTTAGTAGTTTTAAGTACATATATTAATTAGAATTTTTAACCCTTAGAAACCTTAATTTTTAGTAAAAACTAAGAAGTAAGCAATTGTGAACTGTTTTGTTCTCTCCTTTATTGTGATGCTTATTTGAAACCTGACATGTGTAGCCTAGGATGATGTTCATTGCAGCCTACGGGTGCAAGCTAGGACTAGATATGACTTAACAGGATAGCAGTGACTTCAAAAGTGTCTCATTATTGTATGTATGTTATATGTACACACAAATATATCTACATGTATATATATGTATACTAGCATTTTTTTCTTGGCTTCTAAAATACTTAGGTAAGAGCTAGACAGGAGGGAAGACAATGACCATAGGAGAAGAGAGAATCGTCAGATGTCTTTCTTTACCCTTTTTTTTTTTGAAACTCTCATTTGTTACTTATCATATGGTTGCTCAGACTGTGGTTTTGTTTTGTTTGCTATTCCTTATTTACACCTGTAATATCTGACAGATCAATATGAGGAGGACTAGCTCATACTATTACATATTCATGATTGCACACCAAGTCCACAGGAGGGTGCCAAACAATTTTTTTACTTTCTCCAGAGATTTGCCCAACAGTCCATATAGAATGTCCACGTTGGGTGGGTCTCCTTCCTTCCTCTCCTGCCCCACAAAATTGGTAGTCCTCCCTCCAGGGTCCCAGCTTTATCCTGGGGAAATGGCACTTGACTTTTCAGGTCCTTCAAATTCCTCAGAGCAAATAGTATATAAGATAAAAAAACCTCTCCATTGCTGATAATGACTGGCCTTCATTGCTTAGCTTAGGTGTGTTAATGCTAACAATACTTTCTCTTTCCAAAGATTATTTAGCAGGAAGGGGTGAGGTAGAGCTATAAAGAAAGAAGGTGTTGGTGATGGAACATTGGGATGAGGTAAAGAAAATCCAGTCCAGCAATTTTTTTCCCTTGCTGATTATAAATGTAATGTTTATTGTAGAAAAATTTGAAAAAACACAGACTAGTGTAAAAAAGAAAACTATTTTCTATTCTACCACTTATAGATAACTAAAATTAATATTTTGAAATGTTTCCTTCTATGTACTACAGGAATTTGGAAAAACTGAGCCAACTATTTGTAGAAAGCTGGTCTAGAAAATCACTGAAGGGCTGAAAGGTGACTTAAAAAAATTTTATTGAAGTATAGTTGATTTACAATGTTGTATTAGTTTCAGGTGTACAGCACAGTGATTCAGTTATACATATACATATATTCATTCTTTTTCAGGTTCTTTTCTCATATAGGTTATTACAGAATATTGAGTAGAGTTCCCTGTGCTATACAGTAGGTCCTTGTTGGTTATCTATTTATATATAGTAGTATGTGTATGTTAATCCAAAGCTCCTGATTTAGCCCCCCACCTTTGGTAAACATAAGTTTGTTTTCGAAGTCTGTAAGTCTGTTTCTGTTTTATAAATAAGTTCATTTGTATCATTTTTAAAAACTAGATTCCACATATGAGTGATATCATATGATATTGGTCTTTCTCTGTCTGACTTACTTCACTTAGTATGTTAATCTCTAGGTCCAATGTTGCTGCAAATGGCAGTATTTCTTTCTTTTTTATGGCTGAGTAATATTCCATTATATATATATATATATACATATATATATATATATATATATATATATTACATCTTCTTTGTCCATTCATCTGTTGATGGACATTTAGGTTGCTTCCATGTCTTGGCTATTATAAATAGTGCTACGATGAACATTGGGGGTGCATGTATCTTTTTGAATTATGGTTTTCTCCACATATATGCCCAGGACTGGGATTGCTGGATCATATGGTAGTTCTATTTTTAGTTTTTAAGGAACCTCCATACTGTTCTCCATAGTGGCTGTACCAATTTACATTCCCACCAACAAGTAGGAAGGTTCCCTTTTCTCCACATGAAAGGTGAATTTAAGAGCAGAAATGGTAAGTCAGGTGCATGTGGATGAGTGGGTAAAGAAAATCTGTTCTCAGAGAGGAAAGTAAGATAGGGATTTAGAAAGAAAAAGAAAGACTCTTGACCTCAGACAGCAACAGAGGGAGCAAGAGTGGCCCCTAGGTTTCCTGCGTGTCTCCTGTTCTCAGTTTCCAGGATTAGGCATGTTGAGCCAAGAGCCTGTCCCAGGTCCTGTGAGAGGTTGTTCAGCAGCCTTTCAACAGCCCCCAGAGTGGGTTCTCATTACTTGAAATCAAAGATTTCTAATAACCCCGGGCCCCATGGTCAGCCACCCTGGGAACCGGCACCAGCCCCAGGACTCCCTTGAGTTACAACCAGCTATGGTGGAACCCAGCCCTGTATATCAGGAAGCCAGCACCAGCCTTGGTAACTCCCCACTTCAGGGCCCTTCAGCCACACACCAGGACATGGTTCAGCCTACCAGCAGACTAGCACCAGCCCCAGGTACCCCCAGGCTATGTAGCCAGCTATGCTGGGAGCTGGCCTCACTGACTAGTGGGCTGGCAGCCACCAGACAAGGCATGGCATGGCAGCCAACTGGGCTGGGGGCCAGCCCTGCCTACCAGCACGTCCACAGTAGTTGGTCCTGCCACAGGAGAAAGACCCACACAGCCCACATAGTGGGTACCCCTAGAGCATATAGCTCTGGTGACTGGAGGGGAGTGTGATGCTGGGGCCTATAGGACATCTCCTACATAAGGCCACTTCTCAAATGTTGGGAAATGTGACCAACCTACCTAATACATAGAAATAAACACAGAGAATTAGACAAGACGAGGAGGCAGAAGAATATGTTCCATGTGAAGGAATAAGCCAAAACATCAGAATAAGAAGTAAGTGAAGCAAAGATAAGCAACTACCTGATAAAGAGTTCAAGGTAATAATCATGAAGATACTCAAGGAACTTGGGAGAAGAATGGATGCACATGGTGAAGGGTTTAACAAAGAATTAGAAAATATAAAGAAGAACCAAACAGAGCTGAAGAATACAATAACTGAAGTAAAATATACACTAGGAGGAAATAATAGTAGATTAGATGATATAGAGGAATAGGTCACCAAACTGGAAGACAAGTAGTAAAAACCAGTGAACCTGAACAACAACAACAGCAACAGTAACAGAAGGACAGTTTAAGAACCCTCTGGGAAAACATCAAGTGTACTAACATTTGCATTATAGGGGTCCCAGAAGAAGAGAGAGAGAGAAAAGGGCAGAAAACTTACCTGAAGCAATAATAACTGAAAACTTCCCTGTCCTGGGAAAGGAAACAGACATTCCAGGTCTAGGAATCATAGAGTCCTAAACAAGATGAACCCAAAGAGACCCAAACCAAGATATGTTGTAATTAAAATGGCAAAAATTGAAGATAAAGAGAAAATCTTAAAGAGCAGCAAGAGAAAAGCAGCTAGTTACATAAAGCAGAAACTTTGCAGACCTGAGGGAGTGGTACAATACACAGTACACCCTTGAACAACATGGGTTTGAACTGTGCAGGTTCACTTATAAGCAAGTGTTTTTCAATAAAGACTACAGTATTACATGAACCATGGTTGGTTGAATTCAGGGATGTAGAACCATGGATATGGAGGGCTGACTGTAGAGTTATATGTGCATTTTCAGCTGTTCAGGAGGGTTGACTCATCTAACCCCTGTGTTGTTCAAGGGTCAACTGCATCAAAATGATGAAAGGAAAAGAACCTACCACCAGTAATATTCTAGCTGGCAAGATTTTCATTCAGATTTGAGTGAGAGAGTTTTACAGACAGGCAAAAACTAAAAGAGTTTAGCACCACTAAACTGGTCTTACAAGAAATGTTAAAGGGACTTCTTTAAGCAGAAAAAAAAAGACCACAACTAGAAATATGAAAATTATGAAAGGAAAAGTCTCATTGGTTAAGGCAAACATACTATAAAAGTAGTAGATCAAACACTTATGTAGCTAGTAGGAAGATTAAAAGACAAAAGTAGTAAAATCATCTATACCCACAATACATAAAAAAGAGGTAAAATATGATGTCAAAACATTAAATGTTTTGGGGGGAGTAAAAATGCAGGGTTGTTAAAATGTGTTTGAGCTTAAGTGATCATCAACTTAAAAAATATATTGTTGTTATATATGAATCTCATGGTAACCAGAAACCAAAAATCTATAATAGATACACACACAAAAAGGAGCAGGGTTGTTAAAATGTGTTTGAAATTCAGAGATCAGCAACTTAAAATAATCACATATACATAAAGATTGCTATATGTAAATCTCATGATAACCACAAATCAAAAATCTATAATAGATACACACACAAAAAGGAGAAAGGAATCCAAACATAACACTAAAGGTAGTCATCAAATCACAAGGGAAGAGAGCAAAAGAAGAAGAAAGGAACAAAAGAGAACTACAGAAACAACCAGAAAACAATTAACAAAATGGCAATAATTTCTTTAAATGTAAATGGACTAAATGCTTCAATTAAAAGGCATAGAATGGTTGAATGGATAAAAAGCAAGACCTATATATATGCTGCCTACAAGAGACTCACTTCAGATCTAAAGCCATACAGATTGAAAGTGAGGGGATGGAAGAAGATATTTCATGCAGATGGAAACAAAAAGAAAGTTGGCATAGCAATACTTATATCAGACAAAATTGACTTTAAAACAAAAAACCTAAATACATAAAGCAGATATTAGCAATCATAAAGGGAGAAACTGACAGTAACACAATAATAGTAGGGGACTTTAACACTCCTCTTACATTAGTGGACAGATCACCCAGACAGAAAATCAATAAGGAAACACTGACCTCAAATGACAAATCAGGCCAGATGGAATATATATATATAAAACATTCCAACCAAAAGCAGCAGAGTACATATTCTTCTCAAGTACAAATGAAACATTCTCCAGGATATATTGCATGCTCGGCCACAAAACAAGTCTCAATGAATTTAAGAAGACTGAAATCATATCAGGCATCTTTTCTGATCACAGTAGCAAGAGACTAGAAATCAACTATGGGAAAAAAACTGCAAAAAACACAAACACGTGGAGGCTAAACAATATGCTACTAAACAACCAATTGGTCAATGAAGAAATAAAAAAGGAAATTAAAAAAATACCTGGAGACAAATGAAAATGGAAACACAATGATCCAAAATCTTTGGGAAACAGCAAAAACAGCTCTAAGGGGGAAGTTTATAGTGATACATACCTCAGGAAATAAGAAATATCTCAAATAAAATCTAACCTTACACCTGAAGGAACTAGAAAAGAAAAACCAACAAAACCCCAAGTTAGTAGAAGGAAAGAAATAATAAATATCAGAGCAGAAATAAATGAAATATTGACTAAAAACAATAGAAAAGATAAAGGAAACAATGAGCCAGATCTTTGAAAAGATAAACAAATTTGATAAGTCTTTAGCCAGACTCATCAAGAAAAAAAGAGAGAGGGCCCAAATAAATAAAATCAGAAATGAAAGAGGAGAAGTTATACTAATACCATAGAAATACAGAGAATCATAAGAGATTAATATGAGCAATTATATGCCAATAAAATGAATGACCTAGAAGAAATAGATAAATTCCTAGAAATGTACAATCTCCCAAGACTGAATCAGGAAGAAATAGAAAATATGAACAGATTGTTTACCAGTAAAGAAATTGAATCAGTAATAAAAAAACTCCCAAGAAACAGACGCCCAGGACCAGATGGCTTCACAGGTAAATTCTACCAAACATTTAGTGAAGAGCTAGCATCTATCCTTATCAAACTATTAAAAAAAAATTGAACAGGAAGGAACACTTCCAAACTCATTTTACGAGGCCAGCATCACCCTGACACCAAAACCAAAGATATCACAGAAAAGAAAATTATAGGCCAATATTACTGACGAACATAGATGTAAAAATCCTCAACAAAATATTAGTAAACCAAATTCAACAGTACATTAAAAGGATCATACATCATGATCAAGTGGGATTTATCCCAGGGATGCAAGAATTTTTCAATATCTGCAAATCAATCAGTGTGATACATCATATTAACTATTTGAAGAATAAAAACCATATGATCATCTCAATAGATGCAGAAAAAGCTTTTGTTAAAATTCAACATCGATTTATGATAAAAACTCTCAACAAAGTGGGTATAGAGGGAACATACCTCAACATAATAAAGGCCACATATGACAAGCCTGCAATCAACATTACACTTCATTTCCTCTAAGATCAGGAGCAAGACAAGGATGCCCATTCTCACCAATTTTACTCAAAATTGTATTGGAAGTCCTAGCTACAGCAGTCAGACAGGAAAAAGAAATAAACAGAATCCAGATTTGGAAAGGAAGAAGTAAAACTGTCACTGTTTGCAGATGACATGATACCGTACATAGAAAATCCTTAAGAGGCCACTAAAAAAATGTTAGAACTAATAAAAGAATTCAGTAAAGTTGGAGGATACAAAATTAATATACAGAAATCTGTTCTGTTTCTATACACTAAAAATGAACTGTCCGGGAAATTAAGAAAACAATCCCATTTGCAATTGCATCAGAAAGAATAAATCTAAGCAAGGAGGTAAAAGGCCTGTACTTGAAAAACTATAAGACGTTGATAAAAGAAATTGAAGATGACACAAACAAATGGAAAGATATACTATCCTCATGGATTAGAAGAATCAGTATATAAAAAATGTCCATACTACCCAAAGCAACCTTCAGATTCAATGCAATCCCTATCAAAATGCCAAACAAATAATTCTGAAATTTGTATGGAAACACAAAAGACCCTGAATAGCTAAAGCAATCTTTAAAAAGAAAAGTGTTGGGAAAATTTGTTATGCAGCAATAGATAGATAATACAGTGCCTTGCTTTGTTTCCTCCCATTTCCTGTCCTACTCCCCCGGTTCTCTTAACAGTTTTTCCAGAGGGCTTTTCCTTAATAAATCACTTTTACCTGAATCTTCCCTAAGACAGTTGGTCCTAGGCAGCAGATTCTAAGGATGGGATTCTAAGGTTGGATAACTCATCAGCAAGATGGCAACAAGGACCATCACTGTAATAGGTGAAGTGCTGTAGCTTGGCATATCAGAGCCTTGCAAATATTAACGCTTTCACCTGTGGTGGGTTGAGATAGGAACATAGATTGAAGAGAATGTTCTGGTTTATGCACTATCTCTAGTATTTGAGAGATTTGAGGGAGACAGTAATTAAAAGGACAGTGGAAGAGTTCGTTGATTTTGGGTGTTTACTGATGCATTGACGAGAGAAAATGACAAGCTCATTATCAAAATAAAGTATGATGTGAAAGTCTGACGGCCTCCAGTGCAGCAACCAGAGGGTGGACCATGCTTAAGATAAAGCTCAGGATCTGAGTGTAAGAACAGCAGAACTTCAGGGAATACTACATCAGCAGCTTCTTTCATGTGAAAGTTAAGATCCTGACAGGGAAGGCGTAAGACCCTGAGACTTGAGTTGGGGACAGTTGGGTGCACCAGAGACCTTTGCATCACCAGATTCCCCTGAACCCCCTGGGATGGCAGAAATGGACCATTTCCTCTTGCTGGAGGATAGCAGCACCTATCCCTCATCTAAAGACTATGCAGGGGTTGCAACCGGAACAAATGCTCTGCAAGGCAGTACATGCTGTCCTCAGAGTCGGCCCTCACCTCCCTTCCTGGCCATTAGACTAGTAATTTTGGTCACATATTGTATCCTAACTGATGAAGTGCTGGCCCTGCTGAAGGAGAAAGGAGCTGAGCTGCAGGAACTGGCTATTAAGTACTGGCAAATTAGCCTGGGAGTAGGTTTTGAGAGTGATGGCCTGGTAGTATAGACTATAGAGTTAGATATGGCAAGAGTTTGTTACAATGAATATACTCACCTGTGATTCAGGATTTAATGTTCTGGCAGGGGCACTGGAGTCAGGCTCAGTATGCTGCTGGATGGCTCAAAGAAGCTTGGAAAGAGTGATGGCACATAATGAAAGAGGCAGTAAGGCCAGAACTGCCTTGGCATGGTATCAAGGAAGGAATCAAAGTCTCAGAGCAGTGAGCATATGTGCTAGTTATCAGCTTATTATCTCTTAGCTCCAAATCCACTTTTGTTTTCGTTTTTCTGCCTTGTGATTTTGGAGCTGGACTATGTAATCATTTCTTTATGGCCATCTGGTACAATATTAGGCTTTAACAATGGAGGGTCCTGGAGGGATACTGCACAGCATAGGGGAGGAAGGGGCTTCTCTTTTTGGTTTCGGCATGCTTTTTTTCTCTTTCTCTTTCCTCTGATGATGTGGTGTCTAACAGTAGGCAGAGGCCCATTGGTACTCACTCCCCTATAAGTTGCTGCGGTAATCCAGCAGGCTGCTTGCTATGAACCAGCTCAGGTTCATTCAGTAAACTTTACTGTTAAGGGTGGGAGGGTGACTGGTAATCAGAATGTTTTGGTCCACAGGGTTCTCTCACAGGAGCCAAGTGAACATGGCGTAATTATGAATGAAGGGGTTGGGCATTCTACTAGAATATTGCTGCATTCATATAGCAGAAAACAACAACAATACAAACTCCAGATCTGGTGGCCAACAACCTGATTGGAATTGCCACAGTGGAGAGTCATGGCCATTCACCCATCTTCCAGACCTAAGCCAGTGCACAGACTCAGAGTTCCTTGACTGAAGGGCAGCTGGGTCCCCTTGGGAAGGACCTAGTAATGTTGCCACAAGTATATACAGTAAATCTTCTCTCAAGTCTTCCCCAGTGGGAACTGGTGCCTATTTACTAGAATAAATGTGCAGTAAGGAAAAAACCTCTCAGGTATTACTAGATACTGGCTCTGTATTGATGCTAATTTCCGGGGAAGTAAAATGCTAGCAAGGCCCAGTAAGTCAAAGTGGGGACTTATGGTGGCCAGGTGACAAGTGGAAACTTAACTAACTCACAGTGGTTGCATTGATCCATGGACCCTGTGGTTATTTTCCCAGTTCTTGAGTGCAATATTGGAAGATACACAGTTGGTAACTGTGTATGACAAGGTGACAAGTGGCCAGGTGACAAGTGGAAACTTAACTAACTCAAAGTGGTTGCATTGATCCATGGACCCTGTGGTTATTTTCCCAGTTCTTGAATGCAATATGGGAAGATACACAGTTGGTAACTGCCAGAATAACTGCACTGGCTCTGTGTCCCATGGGGTAAGGGCCATTTATGATAGGCAGGGCTAAATAAAAGCTTCTGGAACTTCACCTCCCTACCAAGGTAGTAAATTAGAAGTAATATGCATCTATGGGTGAACTATAGATATTATGCTTAAACAAAGCAAGGCACTGTATTATCTATCTATTGCTGCATATCAGAGATTTAAAATATGTGGGGTTGGTGATACCTAGCACATTCCCATTTAAATCACCTGTTTCACTTGTGTAGCATTTGGGTAGATTTAGAGAATGACTAAGAATATTGTAATATTAATCAGATAGTGACTCTGACTGCATCTTCTGCCTCAGATGTAGAATCTTTATCGGAGCAAATCAGCACAGCCCCCAACACTTGATAGGCAATTATAAACCTAGCTAATATATTTTTCTTCATACCAATTTGTACAGAACACCAGAAGCGGTTTGCTTTGACCTGGAAAGGCCAACAGCACACCTTCACTTTTCCAGGCCCCTGACTGATAGCCAAACCATTCTCCACTGTCTAAGAATCCATGTATATCTTTACCTTGGACAACTTTACTTTTCACATACAATGGATGACCAGGTGCACTGCCCAAAATTCTTCTCCCTGGTCTTGAGAGGAGCCCTGTGGGTGCAACTATGAGAGTGGGCAAAAAGTGTCAGCATCTTTTTTTTATTGTGTATTAAACCATTTTAGAGAGCATCCTCTGCAGAAGAGACACTGTTCATCCAGGTTGTCAGGAGGACTCATCCAGTAGATGTCAGACAGTCTTTGCCTGATTTACCACTGTCTGAGAGCTCACAGCGTATCTGATGTACCAAAAAAAGCATCTCACATGTCACCCTGATCAAGGTGTACTCACTTTATGTTAAGGAGGTAGAACAATGAACATATGATCATGGCGTCACCAATTTTACCACATAGTATGCTGATAGGTTGAAAAGTATTGGGATGACTTCTTGAAGGTGTGGCTAAAGTGTCATCTTGAAGATGATAATCTACAAGGTTGGAACACTGTCCTTTATGGTGCAGTATTTCTTTTGAGTCAATGGCCATTATGTGATTTTGTGTAGAGCATGAGTCTGGGTCAAGTGACTTGCATGGTGAATAGGTACTTCTTGTGCCTGCAAATTTAGTTTCTGAAGTTTTAGAGGTTCTGGTTCCCAGATGGGGTTACTTCCATCAGGGATCTCAGTCAGAGTCCCACTAAATCTAAACTATGTTTATACCTTAACATTTTATACTTCTCATGCCATTAAGTTAGCTAAGGCTAAGAAAAGAGTTATACTGGCAAAGGTAATTGACCCTGATCACCATGAGGAGGTAGGGTTGCTGCTCCATAATAAGGATAGGGAAGAGTATGTTTAGAACTCAGGAGATCCATTGGCATATCTCTTGGTGTTCTCATGTGGAAAAGGAATTATAGCTACAGAGGCCTGACGGGGCAAATTAGCCATGGGCTCAGACCTCTCAGGGATGAAGGTCTAGGTCACCCAGCAGGCAAGTAACCTAGACCAGCAGAAGCTAGCCAAAGGGAGAGGAATCTAGAATTGGTGGTAGAGAATCATAAATGGGTGGTATCAGTTATAGCTTCAGGACCAACTGTAGCAGTAGAGACTATGGTTTGTCCTACTAACTTCCTTCTGTAAAAATAATCATACTACTAATAAGAATAATCATAAATTATAGAGCTCATATATTCTTGTCACTGTTCTATGTGCTTTATATTTATAAATTCGGTCTTCAAAAAACCCTATGAATTGGGTAATATTATGATAGTGTTACAGATAAAGGAACTGAGACCTAAGTTGAAGTAACTAAATGATCAAGAGTTGAGAGGGATGTGGATGATAGAATACCTTTTGCATGGAATAATCAAGAAAGAATTCACTAATTGGCTTTTGATCCTTTGCTTCAAGGTGGTTGGATGAATAGCAGGTTTGGTGACGGGTGGGTGGATGCAAAGAGGAACACCTTCCAGGGGTAGGGAATGGAATAAACAGATGCACACAGGGAGCAAATAGAGATGTATGCTGGATGAGTCATAGATACATGAGTTTGGTCAGAGGGCAAGACTGGTGATGGGAAGGAATGGGAGATAAAATTTTAAAAGTAGAATTGGGTCATACTAGGTAGAGTTCTGAAGCCAAGTTAAAAACTTTGAATTTTATTTTTGGCGGTCACAGGGAATGATTTAGGATTTTAAAAAGTTTTTAAATTTATTTTTATTTTTGGCTGCATTGGGTCTTTGTTGCTGCATGTGGGCTTTCTCTTGTTGCGGCCAGCGGGGGCTACTCTTCGTCGCAGTGAGTGGGCTTCTCATTGCGGTGGCTTCTCTTGTTGAAGAGCATGGGCTCTAGGCGCGCGGGCTTCAGTAGTTGTGGCACGTGGGCTCAGTAGCTGTGGCACACGGGCTTAGTTGCTTCGTGGTATGTGGGATCTTCCCAGACCAGGGCTCAAACCAGTGCCCCCTGCATTGGCAGGCATATTCTTAACCACTGTGCCACCAGGGAAGTCCCTGATATAGGATTTTTAAGGACATATGTGACATTATAGAGCTCTCTAGAAGAGTGGTTTCCAAATACCAGGTGGTAAACAGATCCCATTCTGGCTGCTTAAGAATTGTTTGGGTCCTTGCAGGACATTTGGCCCTGTTCAAAACATTCATGAGACATTGATTTACCCCCAAGTGTCCTTGATACTTGCAGGAACGTTTGGTCCTGTCCAAAACATTCATAAGACATTTCTTGCATGCCAGAGTGTCCTTGACATTTGGTCCTGTCCAAAACCATTTATCATGGACCAACTATGCTCATGGATGTTTTGGATAGAGCCAAATTTCAGGGACCTTTTGGCATAGACCACGTCTTATGGACCAAATGTCTCAGGGACTTTTTGGATTGGACAAAATGTCTGCTAACCATTTGGGGACATTTAAATAATACAGATCTCTGGGACTTACCTGAGGAATTCACCAAGTATATGTCTCTATTGACTGTCTTTTCCCTTTTTCCTTCTCCCTGATGGCCAGGGTATATTTCCACTTTTAATTGAAGGCCCCCTTTCTTGCTCCCTCACATTTATTTGTGACATCAGTTAATTGTGACTTCTGGTTATGTACCTATTTTGTCTGAGGTTACTCAACTCAGACCTCAAATGTTTGACAACCTTGGGTTTTTCCTTTTTTTGAGGTCTTGCTAATAAGACTCATGAAGATGCAAAAACTGACCCTTTCTGATACTTTTTTTAAAGAAAAGTTTTAGATTTCTTTTTTTCCTTTTCTTTTCTAAGCTAAATAGTATCTGTCCTTTTAATGGTTTAAATTATGTCATGGTGTCAGACCTTCAATATTCTATCAGGTTCCAGTTTGCCTGTGATCCTCTGTGACAGTGGCACCCAGAATGGCATACAGTGCTCTGGATATTCTGATCCACACAGACTAGAGTGAGACCATTACCCCTCCTCCCCCTAGACCCAAATGGACTCTAGGCTTCATAGCTCAGATGCGTTCATAGCCCAGCAGCTCCATCATTCTGCTGCTTCTTTTAAAGCTACGGCCACTAAAGTCACTAAGACTTTTCCATTCTAGCTCCTTCTCATCTCTCTTTCAACAATTGTACGTGCAGTTAGTTCCTAGAGAGTTATTGAGGAACTGGACTCACTACTTTAGCCAACTTATTATCCCATCTAGCTTTCTTGTGATGGCCAATTTAGTGTAATATTGCCACAGTTTTGATTCTTTTTCTCGCATTTTTTCTTTTTTAAAAATGACATGAAATGCTTTTTTTTTAAAAAAAAAATGTGCTAGGTTTGGTTATACTCCTTCATTTTTCCCCCGTAAAACTAAAAAGCCAACTGTTTTGTTTGTACATTTTGTCATCAGTCACAGAGAACAAGAACTTTCAAAATGGAATTTGGTTTTGTGTGTTTTTTTTTTTTAAGATAGGTGGACACAGAAAAGAAAGTTGATATAGAAGACATGAGTAAAATGTGATAATGTATTATTTAAAAAAAAATAAGATTTTAAGGGGTTTTTAGTATATTCACAAGGTTGTGAAGCCATCACCACTAGTTCCAGAACATTTTCATTACCTCCAAAGAAACTCCATACCAGTTAGCAGTCACTATGCATTCTCCTGTGTCCACAGTCCCACTGGATTTCTGACTTCCTGCTATCTTCTGTGTGTGGAGATCAGAGGCTTGCACTCCGAGAGCTGACTGGCACATGTTTTATTTTGTTTGTTTGTTTTTCATCCTAAACTGTGCAGGGGAGAATCTTGCATTTACAGTGTCCCAACATCTCATCTATTCAATTACACTGGATTTTTAGGAAGAGATGAACTCATTTTCGACAGAAAGAGAATTTTGCTCAACATCATCTCCTCAACCTGGGTTTCAGCTTTTTCAATATTCATGCTTCTCTTTCCAGCCAAATGCCCATTCTCTTTTCTTTTTTTTTTTTTTTTTTTTTTTTTT
>NC_041224.1:117660992-117709004 GCF_002837175.3 Physeter macrocephalus | reverse complement strand
CAGCGGCCACGGCTCACGGGCCCAGCCGCTCCGCGGCATGTGGGATCCTCCCAGACCGGGGCGCGAACCCGGTTCCCCTGCATCGGCAGGCGGACGCGCAACCACTGCGCCACCAGGGAAGCCCCCCCATTCTCTTTAAAGAAAAGGAAGAAGCAAAATAGAAGTTGAGCAGTTCTGCTTTCTCTATGATCTGTTAACATTGCGCAATAATCTCTGCTCGTCAGGCTTATTTTTTCCACGTTCCTGCTCCAAACGAAATCATAAAAAGTCTTATCTTTGGCATCGCTTGTGCATTCTGGGCTTTAACCTTCCTGACACAATTCCCATTGATTTGCACCAACTTTTGCCTGTAATTTTGGCAATGGGTCCCTTGACCCCATCTGTGGTATGTGTATCCTAAATCTGAGCTTGTTAGGACACTTTCTGTGTAGCCACATCAAACCCTCTTCTCTTGTTTCCTTCCCAGGAATCATTTCTGGTAGTTAGGTCTGAATTTTATTTTTGAAAGTCCCATCCTTCCTGCCTCATCTCCCGTTGCAGGACCACAGACTGTGGACCCATAGCTACGTTTTCTTTCTGCCATATAGCAAGAGGGCTTGCCTCTGACTATGCCAGCTCTCTCTTCCCTAGCAGTCATCACTCCAGGATGACAAAGTCCCTTGCTCCCCAATGTTCCCGTCATTTCATCCTCACCATACAATTTTCCCATGTTGGTCCAGAAGAGGAGTTTCCCTCGTTATTTCCTCCACCTCTGAGAGATCATACTGTCAGCCTGAATTTGTCAGATGCACTGTCATAAATGGACTAGGACATACCTTTCTAAGACTTTTGTAGTATGTGATCATTTGTTCTTTTATAAACATTCCTGAAGTATAACTTGCAGAAATCCACCTGAGAGCAGGGATGAAATGAAAGGAGGAAGCTTGTATCCTGAGCTGATAGGTAACAGGGCTACACAGGCACATACCTTGTTTCTCCAGAAGATGATGCCCTTTTAATCACCATGTTTTGGGAGTTGTCAGCTACTTTATTTACTTTCCCATGCAGATAGATGATTAAGTTAGAATTCTAGCTCTACCATAACTGTATAACTTTGGGCAAATTACCTATTTTTCTAGGTTTAGTTTTCTTTGTTTGTAAAATGAGAATAAGAATATCTAGCTCATAGTATTTGTCATAGATTAAAGATGTCTCCAAATTTTTTGGACACTCCTCCCATTGAGAGGTAAAATCTATGTCTCTGCTCCTTAAATCTGGGCTCTGTGTTTGCTTGACCAATAGAATATAACAGAAGTGACAGTGTGCCAGTTTCTGGCATAAGAGACTGGCAGCTTCTACTTCCCCTTTCTAGGAAAACTTTCTCTAGGTGTCCTGATCTACCATGTTAGAAGACCACACACCCTGAGACCACCATGCTGGGGGCTCAGTATGAGATGGTCCTAACCAAGCCCAACCTTCCAGCCATAATGAAGTCATCTCGTACCTTCCGACCAGCCCATCAGCTGAATACCCCCAAGTGACTCACTGACTACAGTGGATGCCATGTGGAGCAGAGGAATTGTCCAACTGAGTCTTGATTGAATTCTTGACACACAGACTCATGCGATGTAATGATTATTGTTTTAAGTTATTCAGTATAGCAGCAATAGAAAACTAGAACAGAATTTGGTACCTGGAAGTGGGGTGCTTCTCTTATAAAACCCTAAAGTGTATGGCTTTGGGACTAGGCAGTAGGCAAAACCTAGGAGGCCTTGAGGAGGCTGTTGATAAAAGCTAGAAGGTCATTGAAAAGACAACTGGTGAAGCCTGGAAGGAGGAATAAAATTGGTTTTGGAGGTTGGAAAAAATGTGACCCTTATTGTGTAATGGAGGAAAGTTTGACAATATTGTTGTCTGTAGTAGTGTGGAAAAATACAACATAAACCTAACAAACTGGTGGATTTGGTTAAAGAGATTTCCTGGCAGAATGTTGAAGGTGCCAAATGGTTTCTTTGAGTCGCTGATAATAAGGTGTGGATAGAGAGACATAAGTATAAATTTTTTTTTTGCAGTATTCTAACAATTTTTAAAGGAACTGTAGGGACCTAGGATTTAATGGGTTTCAAAATAAAACTTTCTCATTCCCTACCTCTCCATTGGCAAAATAATTTTGAAGTAAAGTGACCTCAAGGCAAGGTCATATAAAAATATGGCTGTAAGGCCCTTTGTTAATCTTCCAGAAAGATTTAAAGATATGTCTAGAACTAGAAAAAAGGCTTCTAATTATCCCATAGCACTCTGATTCAGCCCAAGGCAGAGAAGGAACTGTCTTATAGAGATTTGTGGGTATGGCTTTTATTTAATGGAGTGCATCCCAGTGAAATTCATAGAAATCTCACAAAGTTTTTAAGAGAATTGAATTGATGGAAGCCACATCAACTTTGACTAAAAGGGACAAAGATAGTTCAAAATAAAAAGAGCTCTTAAATTTCAATGGGCAAGAAGCAGTTAAGAAGGCTACTAAACTACAATCACAGGCTAGTTCTTATGAAAAAGGAAAGTTGGTTCAGAGAGTGGAATCAAGAGATGTGGAGCACAGGTCCTAGGGAACATGACTGGACACTAATCCAGCCACTGATGATGTTTGACCAACTGCATTTCTGAACTATCATGGGCCAGATGAATGCTATGTGCCTCCTGTTCTTTCCCCTTTTGAATAGGGGTGTCTATTGCTATTATCCTATGCTGGTCTCATGATTGTGTGTTGTCAGTGTGTGTGTGTGTGTGTGTGTGTGTGTGTGTTGGCAGGTAACTTGTTCTTTACAGACCTTTTGATGAGAGGAAGAACTGTACCTGTGGAGTCTCATCCACACCTGGACCTGATTTAGATCTGATTTGGATGATGAGATCCCAGACTTTGAGCTGAGTCCTTTGGGGACCTTGGAAAGGAGTCAGAGAATTCTACACAAGGGAAAAATGTAAATAATTTGTGACCAGATGCTAATTTGTGGTAGATTAAATATGTAACAAATTCTTTGATATTTTTCTCATAATGAGATAGAATCTATATCCCTGCCCCATGAATCTGGTAGACTCTGTGACTGCCTTACAGCGTGGGTGAACTGACGTTGTGTCAGTTTCCAGACCCACGCCTTAAGAGACTAGCAGCTACCACTTTTTGGATCAGTCTTTAAAAAAAATATATTTATTTATTTATTTATTTATTTTGACTGCGCCAGGTCTTAGTTGCGGCATGCGGGATCTTTAGTTGCGGCCAGCAGACTTCTTCGTTGTGACGTGTGGGCTCTTAGTTGCGGCATGCATGCAGGGTCTACTTCCCTGATCAGGGATCAAACCCAGCATTGGGAGCATGGAGTCTTACCCACTGGATCCCCAGGGAAGCCCCTTGGATCAGTCTTTTTAGGAGTCCTGAGCCACCATGTAAGAAATCCAAATACCCTGTAACTGTCATGCTAGAAAAGGCATATATAGGCATTCCTGTTAACAGTCCCAGCTGAGGCAAGCCTTCCAGCCATTGCTGCCAAGGTGCCAGACATGTGAGTGATCCCATCTTGGACCTTCCAGATGGGCCCATCTGCCAGCTGCATACCACTGATTAACCTCAGTCCATGCCATGCCGGGGAGAAGAATAGCCTGGCTGAGCCCTGGCTGAGTTCCTGACCCATGAAATCATGAAATATAATAAAATAGTCATTGTTCAGAGATGTTAAGTATTGGAGCAGTGTGTTGCTTGGCAATAGATAACTGGAACGGGGTCGTGAGGATTAAATGAGATTGTGAAGTACTAAACACAGTGCCTGGAACATAGTAAATGCTCAATACATGCTAGCTCTTATCAGATTTATTCTAATTCTCATTCTCCCTCTGAAACCATGTCTTTTACACCAAATACCATGTCCAGCATTCATCTTTCACCAAGGATTCATTGAATGCCTAATCTTACATACCATGAGCTGGGTGCTGTCATAATACAGCTGTTTGATGAACTGAGTCCTTGAAGATTGAGCTAAGAATGCACATTCTTTGGGAAGCTGTTTGTAAGTCACCCTGCCTAGTTTGACTGGCCCTCCATGGCAGCATTTTCTACTCTCTGTGTGCTCAGTTTGCACTATATTAATTTATAACAGTGGATACTTTGTATTGTACTTGATGTCCGGTTGCTTCATGTACTTGTGGCCTGTCTTCCCAATAGTGTGTCAGCATCTTGGAGGCAGGATCTTGAATTCAGGGTTCTTTGTCTTTCCTCATGGGGCCAATAGCAGGTTCAAGTGCCTGATAATATTAATACTCGGATAATTTGGAATTCTCCATAATAGTTCCAGGAACTCTGGAGCAACCTAGGTGAATCTGAAGAGAAAGAAATAACCTCTCTTTTGTGAAATTCCTGTTTATTTAGAGATGAATCCTTAAAGAAGACCATGGAGACCAGACTTCTGGCCTTGAATATGCTCTTTTCTTCTATGTTCTCCACATTGTCTCTTAGAAATGAGGATTCTCTGGGATGGCAGAAACTTTTTCCAGTTCTTTCGGGAATTTTCAGTAGAGGTACTTTTGGCTGATCCACCTGCGGCTTGGATGCTGTTAGAGTAGAATGGATAACACCTTCACTGACTTTGACTCATCTCTTTCCATCCATCTGTGTACCAGGGATTTGTGATTTTGTAACTGGGTGAGAAAGGAGGGATTTTTGATTGGAGGTCAGGACCAGGAATCAAGGCCACAGAAGAGGGAAGGAATGGTATGGGGTTTTCCCCCTTACAGGCCCTTGCTCTGCGTTTGAGCCCCTGTGGTTAGAGAAGTGAAGACCTTAAACTGATGGAACTCGTTAGAGACTTGGGAAAATTCTAGGCAAGTGGATGGAACTGTTCAAGAGAGACTTTGCCAAACCCTGGGCTCAAGCAGAGCTGCTTCGGGCTCAAGCAGAGCTGCTTCATGCTCCAGGTGTGGCACAGAGTATGGCAAGAAGCTATTTTCCTTGCCTCTGCCCAGGACCTACCAATATTCTGACACACTTCCTTTGACTGGAAGCAAGTACCATGAGGCTCATGCCTTGGTACTTTCCCAACATATAAAGGAAATAGAACTTGGAAGTCATGATCTGCTGAGCCGTGGGAAACTCAGACACGCCTTTGTTTTGACTAGTTTTCCTTGGGACACATTATCTCTCTCTCCTTTTTTTTCTTCCAGTTTTAATTGATATATACTTGACATACAGCACTGTATAAGTTTAAGGTGTAATGCGTAATGATCAGACTTACATACATTATGAAATGATTACCACAGTGTGTTTAGTGAATATTCATTAATCCATCTAGATACAAAATAAAAGACATAGAAAAAAAATTTTCCCTGTGATGAGAACTCTTACGGTTTACTCTTTTTTTTTTTTTTTTCGGTACGTCGGCCTCTCACTGTTGTGGCCTCTCCCGTTGCGGAGCACAGACTCCGGACGCGCAGGCTCAGCGGCCATGGCTCACGGGCCCAGCCGCTCTGCGGCATGTGGGATCTTCCCTGACCGGGGCACGAACCTGTGTCCCCTGCATCGGCAGGCGGATTCTCAACCACTGCGCCACCAGGGAAGCCCAGGGTTTACTCTTTTAACAACTTTCCTATGTGACACACAGCAGTGTTAGTTATAGTCATCATGTTGTACATCACATCCCTAGTACTGATTTATCTTATAACTGGAAGTTTGTACCTTTTGACCACCTTCTTCCGGTTCCCCTCCTCCCACCCACCGCCTCTGGTAACCACCAATCTGATCTCTTTTTCTGAGTTTGTTTGCTTGTTTTTTTGAAGTGTAATTGATCTACAACACTGTGTTTGTTCCTGTTACACAACATAATGATTTGATATTTCTGTATATTACAAAATGACCACCACGATAAGTCTAGTTACCATCTGTCACCATACAAAGATATTACATAATTATTGACTGTATTCCGCACACTGTACATTTCATCCCTGTGGCTCATTTATTTTGTAACAGGAATTTTGTGCCTCTTAATTTCCCTCACCTATTTCACTCATTCTTCCACCCCCATCCCTCTGGCAACTGCCTGTTTGTTCTCTGTATCTATGATTGTTTCTGTTTCGTTATGTTTGTTCATTTGTTTTGTTTTTTGGATTCCACAGTATCTCTTGACTTAGAAAATATGAGCTATTGTTGGAAATGGAACCTGAATTTCAGTTAAGATCTTTCTCTTTTTCCTATTAAAATGTATGATAATTATATTTAACATAATTTTATATTATTTAGAACAGTGGCTTTTATGGATTTATGTTTGAGTTAGCTTGATGGATGCAAGACGCTTTTAGTCATTAAAGGACGTCCCATGGTTTATTGAATGGACTCTCAATTCCATTCATACCTGGGCAGCTGGAGGCCTTCATCTCCACAGCAGGTCCCACAATTTTCATTGGTGTGACTCTTAGAAGTGAGATCAGATGATCACATACTTGCTGTTGGCTCTAAATCTCATCTAAAATGTCTTTTAGTGAGCAGCAAATATGACTGATGGAGAATCTAAATGCTGTAATCCTGAAGATCTAGATTTAATATGAAATCTGATGCTTTATATGTCAGTAGTCTCTTTCATCAAACTTTATTTTTAAAATTTTTAAAAATTTTTATTTTTGAAAATTTTGTTGGAGTGTAGTTGATTTACAATGTTATGTTAGTTTCAGGTGTACAGCAAAGTGATTCAGTTATACATATACATATATTCATTCTTTTTTAGATTCTTTTCTCATATAGGTTATCACAGAATATTGAGTAGAGTTCCCTGTGCTATACAGTATAGGTCCTTATTGGTTATCTGTCTTATATATAGTAGTATGTGTACGTTAATCCCAAACTCCAGATTTATCCCTCCCCCTGACGTTTCCCCTTTGGTAACCATAAGTTTGTTTTCGAAGTCTGTTTCTGTTTTGTAAATAAGTTCATTTGTATCATTAAAAAAAATAATTAGATTCCTCTTTCATGGAACTTTAGAGCAAGCCAGGGCAGGAACAAGAGTAGGGAAGATTGAAAAGCTTAAAGAAAAATAACAGTTAATTGAATCACACAGTTAGAAAATTGTAGGAAAATGCTTGTTGAGCTTTCCCCATCATTAGCAAGAAAAATAAATAAAGAAAATTGACAATGAAGACATGAAGAGCTAATTTTCAATTTCAGTTTGTCTTTCTGAATGATGCCTCTTTGGTCTTTTATGAAGGATAAATTACATTTGAAATGAAATCTTTTAAATGACTTGTCTTTGGGTAGTTATTTTACAAACCTTTAAAATGCATTTTACTTCTTTGTAGGGGGTGGGGTAGAAAGATGAATTCTGAAGTTGAGAGGAAAATAATTTTGGGAGGTAATGGATGAACTTGGTCTGGAAGATTAATCAGGGCAGTTGCAAGAGAGTGCCAAATGCATAACGGGAGTAGAACTAAATATCTGATTGTAATTAAAACTTTAGGTTTCTAATGGCTGCATGAAAGATATTTTAATAAACGTGAAATGCACTTTCTAAATGGCACGCTAACTTTTAATGACTTGGGTGTTTTGTTTGATTAGTAACCTGGACTGTTAAATTAAAGCCAACTGCAAGTGCATGATAAAATATTGATGGTTTCAGGCAAATGAATTGGGGGAGTTATGCTTGACAGATTTTTTGTATCATTAAGGATTTTAACTGGTGGAAAATATATATTGCTGGTGCTTAAAGATAGTTAAAGAGGATCTTCCTGTTTATATGACCTCGTTTTAATTTTACAGTAATAATAAGGGGGAAATCTGAATTATTCACAGATGATTGGTCAAGAGAGGTCATTTAATTAAAAAAGTGTTATTTTAATTACACCTGTTTCACATTCCTGGAATAGGAAATTAAATATTTTGAAGCATTTGATTATTTCTGTTTCACAGAGTACCTGGACTTTTGCTGACTCTTGTGAAGGCCTGAGATTGTTGTGTGTAAGGCTTTTACTTCTTGTTAGTAGAAAGTTTTGCTTTAAGAATCAGGATTTTAAAAAGAATGTCTGTATGTGTATAACTGAGTCACTTTGCTGTACAGCAGAGATTGCCACAGCATTGTAAATCAACTCTACTTCAGTAAAAAAAAATTAAACAAAAGAATCAGGATTTTAAAATAATTTTTTTCAGTGATAGGTTTAGAAATAATACAAGAAGAAGATTTACACACACACACATATACACATATGCACACGCTATATTCTTATAAATGCAGGACAATTTCTAGAAGGAGATAGAAGAAAATATAAAGCATGGTTGCTTCTAGGGAGTCAAGCTGGGGAGTCAAAAGATTGGGAGATTTTATTTCTTATTCTTTTTGGAAAACAGAATCTGTTTTGCAATGAGATTGCCTTAGTTTTATAAAAAAAATTTCCCTTTGAAACCCAGATTTAGCTTTTAACAATTCAACTGTTCCTTTTCATGCCTCTTTCACCATAACAGAGAATTTTCTTGATTCTGTCAGATGTTGTGGTTGATTTTAAGGTGCTTTTCCCCCTTCCTTCTGTTCCGCTAACCATTCATCCATCCTCAAATATCTGGCGTTCAGTGTCTCTGACTGCTTTTTATAGACTAAGTAAAAGTAACTCTTTGAAAAAGAGACCTGCATTCTCAAGTTAGCTCTCTGCCTGATAGGACTTGAGCTATGTGAAGACAGGAAAAAGGTGAAACTCTGAGAAGATGGAGGAATTTTGCAGAGGATGTCAGGACAGTGATTCAGGGCGGCCTAGGCTTTGTGTGCCTAGATATTCCCTTTTATAGAAGGAAAACACTTGTGTCTCCTCAATTAATGAAAGACTTGTAAAGTGCCAGAAGGACATCTTGAGGGGGAGTGATGGAATGGCCTTTTTGTAAAGGAAAGTGCCAGATCTTCCCAGGGTGCTGACCTCTGGGTGGTTCAGGAACATAGGCTGTTTGAGGTTGAAAAGACACAGGGAGATTTTTGGACAGTATTTCACACACACACACACACACACACACACACACACACACACACACGTTTCTGTCATATGCTTGCTCCTCAAATGATTGAACCTCTAAGGGAGTGAAGGATATGAAATTAACTCAAGGTTTACCAATTACTTATTTTTTTGCTCTGAGTTTCTAGTTTCTACACATTTCTGGGCCTCTTGACTATGAAATGAAGATATTTATTCTGCTGTTCAGAAGAATAAATGAATGCTCAACTACTATATTAAAGTGTAGTAATTTTTTTTTACTACTCCTAATGAATTGTAGTTGGATTTATTTTTGAGTTAGCTAATTTTCATATTAATAAATTGTAGTAGTAACAGTAATAACAGCTACAGTTTATTGAGTACTCACTGTGCTAAGTGGATTTACATACATTATCTCATTTAATTTCTTTTGCAACCTTATGGAATAGGCTAAATTTTACAGATGAAGAAACTGAGGCTTCAGAGAAGTTAAGCAACTTAATTATTATCTATCTATCTATTCTTTCTCAGATTCTTTTCCCTATAGGTTATTACAAAATATTGAGTATAGTTCCCTGTGCTATACAGTAGGTCTTTGTTGTTTATCTATTTTATACACAGTAGTGTGTATATGTTAATCTCAAATGCCTCATTTATCCCTCCCACACTTCCTTTCCCCTTTAATAACCATAAGTTTGTTTTCTATGTCTGTTGCCCTCTGCTTTAAATCAGACTCTCTGCCCTGACTTTGGTAAGGCCCTTTTTCCCTTTGCTCCACCCAGTCTTACCAACCTTATTTCTCTCCACTCCTAACACACACCTTCTTCTGTGGTCAGGTGTTTCTACTCTGTCTTTCTGTCTTTCTTCATTTGAGTTCTCTCTCTTGCTCCCCTCTCCCTCTCTTCTTTCCCCTTTTTTTCTTTCATCAACAAATAATTTCTGAGTGCCCATCATGTGCTAGTTTCTGGAGATAGAACTGTGAACAAGCTAAGACACAATTCCTGCCCCCAGGGAGCTTACAATCTAGGTTAACAGTCCCCATGTCTGTTATGCTCATTTATGCCTCTGAGTTTTGTTTAGTTTGTTTCATCTGCCTGAATGCTCTCCTTTTTCCTTCCAGCCATCTAAACTGTGTTCATCATCGAAGGCCTAATTCACGTTTTCCTTCTTCAGGCACATTCTCCGAATGCTTCAGTGCACTTCTAGTCCTGAGCGCCTTTAGTGCATAGTCATCCCGGCATAATTTAGCTTCTAATTGTTCTTTCTCGTGGTATGCTAATGGCATTATATTCTTGAGAGCCAGAAATGTCTTATCTGTATACTGATGTCCATATACATAGAGAGGCTGTATATAGATCTCTGTTTCTCTCTCTGTTCGTATAAAACCCTTGGCACAGGGTTTTATGCGAGCTTTCAAAATTCTCAAATTCATAAAAGTGGAGTTGTTTTAAACCAGGCTCCTGGCCTTTTCCAGATTTGTATGTCTATCCAGAGCCAAGTGTAATCTTTGTGTATTCTCAAACCACAAATAGCCTTTTCAATATTCACTGAAGGTATTTCTAGCACCTAGGGCCATTTTCCACATGGTAACAAAATTCTGTGGCTTCATGTTCCTTGCCGCATGCCCAGAGTAAGGCGAGAATGACAGAGGAGGCGGAACTGAGGTGGGTAACTGCTTGAGTTTAAGGTAAGACAGACCTGGAGTCAAATTCCCGATCAGCTAGCCTGTGATTTTTTCCACTCATACTTATTCTGGGATCTCAGTCACACCAACTAGCTTTGTGATTTTGCTCACATCACACTACCTAGCTATGTGATCTTCTCAGTCATACATACCAGCTCTGTGGTCTTGCTCAATGTCACTGACTGCGATCTGGACAAAATTTCTGAACTTCTCTCTTTTTTTTTTTTCGCGGTACGTGGGCCTGGGCACAAACCCGTATCGCCTGCATCGGCAGGCGGACTCTCAACCACTGCGCCACCAGGGAAGCCCTTAACTTCTTTGAATCTCAGTTTTCTCATCTATAAAATGGGGATAATCATGGTTAAATGAAATGATGTATAGCAAGTAATTAGTACAGTACCTGGAATGTGGTAAATTAAGAATGATAATGCTGTGTTTTTAGGGTTGCTAACTAAGCTAACTAGGCTCTCTTACTAAGTGACTGACTCCCAAACACTAGCGTCATGGCAGGCTCAGCGGCCATGGCTCACGGGCCCAGCCGCTCCGCGGCACGTGGGATCTTCCCGGACCGGGGCACGAACCCGTATCGCCTGCATCGGCAGGCGGACTCTCAACCACTGCGCCACCAGGGAAGCCCTTAACTTCTTTGAATCTCAGTTTTCTCATCTATAAAATGGGGATAATCATGGTTAAATGAAATGATGTATAGCAAGTAATTAGTACAGTACCTGGAATGTGGTAAATTAAGAATGATAATGCTGTGTTTTTAGGGTTGCTAACTAAGCTAACTAGGCTCTCTTACTAAGTGACTGACTCCCAAACACTAGCGTCATGGGATTTAACGTTCAAATTTGAGCCTCAGCAAAAGATAAATTGCTATCAGCCATGAGTCTCTTAGACTGCTGTGAATGTGAAATCCACAAGTGCCAGAAGCTTGGTGAGTGTTTGTGATCCCCCAGCTTCTGGCCTGGGCTTTTGTCTCCAGAGCGGCTGAGCCTATGAGCTATTATTATTATTATTTTTTAATATTTATATATTTATTTGGTTGCGCAGGGTCTTAGTTGCAGCGGGCGGGCTCCTTAGTTGCAGCTTGCTGGCTCCTTAGTTGTGGCACATGGGCTTCTTACTTGCGGCAGGCGGGCTCCTTAGTTGTGGCTCACAGTGAGCTTGTGAGTTATTGATTGATGGTGGAGGATGGTTAGGTAGGGAGAGTAAGAGTAGAGATGACAGACAGACTGTGCAGGGCCTTTCTAGCCATCTGCGTGGATATCCAGTTCATTCTGGATTGGAGCGCAACTTGATCCACCCTGCGAGGAAGCAGCACACGGCCTTTTCTAAAGATTTTATGAATGGGAGTAAGAAATGGAGGCGAGCCAAAGATAGCAGCTGGGCTATTCTCTCCGACCATGCAAAATAAAATTTAAAAAAGTCTTTTATGGAATAGGTTTTGGGTTTATCTGGCACAATGCAATAAAAAATGTTTTCCAGTGACATCCCCACCAAAAGCCCTTACTCTCCTTTAGAAACCTTGGGAGAGAGCACATTCCCAGGCCTGGGCCCAGGAGTGCCTCACAGCACAGGCAGAGCAAAAGGATGCCCCTCCCCAACCCTGCCATAGGCTTCCAGCCCAGATAGGGCAGGACACAACGCAGCTGCAGGGAGAGTAAAGGTGTATGCAGGCGGTTGGGGGATCGGAACAAAGCCTCGGTAGTAACAAGGGTCACAGGAAACCAGACTCTGCCGAGAGCCAGTTATAGAATTACCGTATAGGCCAAAATGCCACCAGTCTGTGGAAGGAAGCTGCATGTGGTCCAACAGAAGCACAGCTCTGATGATCAGATTAGCTAGTCATCCATGGGAAGGCCTGGAGGGAGGGCAGCACAGTCTGGGTACCACTGAAGTGATGCGGCTTGAGGAAGAGAAAGGAAAAAGATCAGGAATTGGGGAAGCTGCCCTGCAATGAGGTCTTTCTGATTTTTAAACCATCAGCACAGAGTTTGTTCTCAGTTATTACCTTTGGCTTTTGGATATCCCCTCCCCCTCCCCCTCCCCCCAACACCCTCCTCCAAAACCTTGAGAACAGATTTGTGTTGTAAAGCCCAAACACTAATTTCCAGGTTCTCTCTTCTTTCCTTATTAATATATCCTGTGGAATACATATAAGTCTGTCACTTTTCTTCCTGGCTACGGGCTGGCCCTGTCCACATGCTAAGCAGTGGGCTGGCTGGGGAGGGGCCGCAGAGAGGAGGCCGGAGTTGGGTGTCTGCAGCGCACTCCGAGCTTCCCCACAAGCAGGCTGCCTTCTCACAGCATTGCACATCAACGCCTTTGAAGCGGAAAAGAAATCCCACCCTTCCTTTGAGGCCCCTTTTGTAATATTGCTTTCCTCTGGCTGGTTGGATTAGTTAAAATTTCATCAGCTTCTCTTAAAAAAAATATTTCCCTGTTTTTGTGTCATGAAAAGAGAGGATATCTCTTGAAGGTGTTTGCTGCCCTCAAGATATAAGAAAGAAAAAAAATCCTCTCTGATTTTGGAAACTTAATTTGTCTTGCAAGCTTAAGCTGGTCAGATGAAGTGTTTTGAAACAAGTATATATATATATATATATATATATATATATATATATATTTGTGTGTTTCTTCAGTGGTTTTATTAAAAGAAAAAAAATAAGGCCCCCTTCCCCCATGCCCACTAGTCCAATGTTCTGTGTTCTTTGTGGCATGAGAGCGGGCAGGTTTACAGACCCTGGCAGAAAATGCACATTTTGAAAACCAACTT
Organism: Physeter macrocephalus; assembly: GCF_002837175.3. Taxonomy (NCBI): domain Eukaryota; kingdom Metazoa; phylum Chordata; class Mammalia; order Artiodactyla; family Physeteridae; genus Physeter; species Physeter macrocephalus. The sequence goes on along the minus strand of NC_041224.1, from coordinate 117,695,583 downwards.
AAAACTGTATCAGCCAGGATGAGATTATGAGACCAAAGCAGTAGGGGGCAGCCTGACACAATAGAAAAAAGGTTGCTAGTCCAATAAAACATCAGAGACAAGGCTCTTTGAGACAACAAAGGCAAAAATTGTGCTAAGAGCTGTAAATCTTACATGCTAAATTCCTGTGCAAGAGACAGTTGTGGCTGTATCATAATTAAACATGCTACTAAAACATAAATCCCTTACTGATAACTTCCTCTTAGTGGCCTCATTTCCCATGGAGGGAACCAGACAGAGGCTGGTCACCCATTAACATTAATTGGAAAGATTTCTGGTGTGTTCAGCACAGAGTGTATATTGGAAACAACAAAAGAAAGTAAATCACCATCATCATTGCCACCAAGTACCAAGTGTTTCCTAAACATCTTTATGAATATGGGGCTGTGTTGGTGCTAAAGGATGAGATTTGATGGTTGACTCCAGTATCTTCTGACCTAGTGAGGCAGTGGTAAAGAAGGAAGACCATTTATTTATAGGTATTGTATCAGTTCTTGGGGCCTTTATAACAAAGTACCACAAACTGAGTGGCTTCAAAGAACGGAAATTTATTCTCTCAGTTCAGGAGGCTGGAAGTCCAAAATCAAGGTGTTGGCAGGGTCATGCTCCATCTACAGCTTTGGGAGAGAATACTTCCTTGCCTCTTCCTAGCTTCTGGGGGCAACAACTGAACCTTGGTGTTCCTTGGCTTGTGGTAGCATAACTCCTATCTCTGTCTCCATCTTCACATGGCTTTCTTGCTGTGTCTCTGTCACAGCAAGACCTGGCTGTCTTCTTATAAGGACGCCAGATATATTCAATTAGGGGCCCATATATGACCTTGTCATAGCTAATTACATCTGCAAGGATGCTATTTCCAAATAAGGTCTCATTGTGAGGTACTGGGGATTGAACTGTGTCTACCTTTTGTGGAGGGACACAAATGAACCTGTAACAAGTATGTAGATACTTTTGAGACTCTGCCATGTGACCTATTAGTGTATCATGTCATTTCCCGAACAGGGTCATCAATTCAGTCTCCTCCAGAAATTCTAGTCCTTGCTTAGAGTAATTCTTACCAAGGAATAGAAAAGGTATGGACAGTTGTTCAGTGTCTGCTAAGTGCCAGACACTTTACAAAAGTTATCTTCTATTCAGCTGCTTCTCACCACTGCTACTGCTACGAGCTAGTCCAAACCACCTTTATCACTAGGATGGATGGACCATTTCAGTGTCCTGTAAAAGTGGTCTTCCAGGTTTCAAACTTGCCCTCTGTATTGGTTATCTATTGCTTCATGTCAAGTTACCCAAAATCTAGAGGCTTAATGTGACAAAAAGTGTCTCACTCTTTCTGGGATCAGGAATCCAGGCACGGCTTAGCAGTGTCCCCTGACTCAGAGTCTCTCACAAGGCTGCAGTCAAGGTGCAGGCAGAGCAGCAGTCATTTCGAAACTGCACTGGGGGAAGATCCACTGCCAAGTTCACTCACATGGCTGTTAAAAGGCCTCAAGTTCTCACTGGCTACTGGCTGGAGATGTCAGTCCTTGTCACATGGGCCCCTCCATAGGGCTAATCCCAACTTGGCAGCTGGCTTACCCTGGGCGAGGGCTCTGAGGGGGAGAGCAAGTGAGGGAGGGTGAGTAAGAAGAAAGGCACTGTCTTCTGTAACCTAATCTTGGAAATGGCATGACTTTTGAAGTATTCTATTTGTCAGAAGCAAGTTGCTAGGTCCAGCCCACACTCAAGAGGAGGGGATTCTCCAGGGGCATTTTACTGAAATGCCCCTGGAGAATCCTTACAGAAAAGCTCACTTCCTCTTGTGTGTTTCTCCTTTACTCGTACAATACAACCATACCCACAATCCGTCTGACACCAGATGGGTGGGTTTTCCATACCTCAGGCAGTTCTGCAACACTGCCTGGGTGTCCTACAGTTTAACTCAATTCTGACGCTGTCTGCCTGGAGCTGGCATCAGATCCCACAGGTTAAGGGCTCAGTTCCACAAGACGTCCCCAACCCCCTGCCCAGATGCCACTCTCAGATCCAGGCTGTTACCTGTGCTCCTGTCGACCTGCCATAAACCAGAGGTTCCAAACACCCTGGTTCAATTACTTTGCTAGAGAGGCTCACAGAACTCAGGAAAATATTTACTTACTAGATGACTGATTTATTATAAAAGGGCATAACTCAGGAACAGCCAGATGGAAGAAAAGCATAGGGCAAGGTATGGGGAATGGGTGCGGAGTTTCCATGCTGTCTCCCAGCAAGCCACTCTCCCCGTATCTCCACGTGTCCACCCAGAAGCTCTCTGAACGCTGTCCCTTTTGGTTTTTATGGAGGCTTCATTACACAGGCATGATTGATTAAATCATTGGCTCTTGGTGATGGAATTCAATCTCTAGCCTCTCTTGCTGGAGGTTGGGATGTGGTGGGGAGGGGGGAGCTGAAAGTTCCAGCCCACTCATCAAGGTTGGTTCCCTTGGCAACTAGTTTCCATCCTTAGGTTACCTAGGGGTTTTCCCAAATCCCTCTTGTTAACATAAACTGATATATTGTTGAAAGGACCTTGTTATAAATAACAAAAGACAACTTTATCTTTCTTGTCACAAAAACCTTGGAAATTCCTGTGCCAGGAACTGGACGAAGACCAAATGTGTATTTTTTATTATAACTCACAATATCACAGGCAGCACAGGAGGAGGCAGGAGTCGTTGGGAGCTACTGTAGAGGCTGTCTACTGCATCCTCCCATAGATCATTCATTAAACAGCTACGCCAGTGATCCAGTTAAAATGTAAATCAACCATAGCGCAATCCTGCTCCAACCCTCCAGTGGCTGCCCATCACTCTTAGAATTCGAAGTCCCTGCCCAGGCATAAGTGGCTTGGCCCCAGGTGTCTCTCTGATCTCACTTCCTTTAACTTTCCTTCCTCCACCACTTTAAAAAAAAAAAAATTATTTATTTATTTGGGCTGCACCGGGTCTTAGTTGCGGCCTGCAGCCTTCTTAGTTGCGACATGCACTTGGGACCTAGTTCCCTGACCAGGGATTGAACCTGGGCCCCCCACATTGGGAGCACGGAGTCCTACACATTGGACCACCAGGAAAGTCCCTCCTCTACCACTTTACTTTAGCCTCTGGTCCTTTGACAACACATGTAGTTCCCACTTTGGGCCTTTGCCCTTGTTCTTCTGTTCAGTATACTCTTCCCCCAGACATTACCTATTGAAAGACATCTTGGTTGCTCCCAAGTTTGGGGAATTATGAATAAAGCTGAAATAACATTTATGTGCAGTTTTTTGTAGACATAAGTTTTCAACTCATTTGAGAAAATACCTAGGAGCATGATTGCTGGATTATATGGTAAGACTATGTTTACTTTGTAAGAAACTGCCAAGCAGTCTTCCAAAATAGCTGTACCATTTTACATTCCCACCAGCAACAACTGAGAGTTCTTGTTGCCCCACATCCTCGCCAGCATTTGGTGTTGTCAGTATTTTGGAGTTTTGCCATTCTAATAGGTCTGTTGTGGTATTTAAAAAAAAAAAATTTATTTATTTTATTTTTGGCTGTGTTGGGTCTGTTTCTGTGCGAGGGCTTTCTCTAGTTGCGGCGAGCGGGGGCCACTCTTCATCGCGGTGCGCGGGCCTCTCACTGTCGCGGCCTCTCTTGTTGCGGAGCACAGGCTCCAGACGCGCAGGCTCAGTAGTTGTGGCTCACGGGCCTAGTTGCTTCGCGGCATGTGGGATCCTCCCAGACCAGGGCTCGAACCCGTGTCCCCTGCATTGGCAGGCAGACTCTCAACCACTGCGCCACCAGGGAAGCCCTGGTATTTTGTTTTAATTTTCAATTCCCCCAATGAAATATAATGTTAAGCATCTTTTCATACTATTTTTGTCATTTGAATATCTTCTTTGGTGTGGTGTCTGTTCAGATCTTTTGCTCATGTTTAAATTGGGTTTTTTATTATTGCTCAGTTTTAAGAGTTCTTTGTATATTTTGAATACAAGTTCTTTATCAGTCTATGGCTTCTTTTTTCATTCTTTTAAAGGAAATTCCATTAAAAAATACAACTGAGATACAAAATAGGATAGAAAAATTTTGTTATGATTTGTTAACTTACTTCAAAAAGACATATGGAGGGACTTCCCTGGTGGTACAGTAGTTAAGAATCAGCCTGCCAATGCAGGGGACACGGGTTCTAGTCCTGGTCCAGGAAGATCCCACATGCCGTGGAGCAACTAAGCCTGTGTGCCACTACTACTTAAGCCTGTGCGCCTAGAGCCCGTGCTCCGCAACAAGAGAAGCCACTGCAGTGAGAAGCCTGTGCACCACAAGGAAGAGTAGCCCCCGCTTGCCGCAACTAGAGAAAGCCCGCACAGCAGCGAAGGCCCAATGCAGCCAAATAAATAAATAAATAAATAAATTTTTTTTTTTCCGGTACGCGGGCCTCTCACTGTTGTGGCCTCTCCCGTTGCGGAGCACAGGCTCCGGACGCGTAGGCTCAGCGGCCATGGCTCACGGGCCCAGCCGCTCCACGGCATGTGGGATCCTCCCGGACGGGGGCACGAACCCGTGTCCCCCGCATCGGCAGGCGGGCTCTCAACCACTGCTCCACCAGGGAAACCCCTAATTAATTAATTTTCAAAAAACATATGGAGTTGTAAAAATTAAGTTAAATGGAGATGTAAAAATTAAGTTAAATGGAGGCAATATTTAACAAATCACTATTTTTGAAAATAAAATTAAATATAATTGAAAAGGTCTGTCCTATAACTTTGTGGTTATAGCATTATATAGTGAGTATAGGAATTGGATATAATTTCTTGATCACAAAGGAAAGGACCAATGGAAGTGCTAGTTTGTGTTTAAAACTGTAATTAAAATTTGAAGACATAAAATAACATTTTCTGGAGAAAATATTTGCAATTAATAGAATGACAAAGGCTTAATATCTTGAATGTATACAAAGCTCTTGAAAGTCAGTAATTAAAAATTAAGAACACAATCAAGGACAGGGACTTCTCTGGTAGTCCAGTGGTTAAGAATCCACCTCCCAATGCAGGGGACATGGGTTTGATCCCTGGTCAGGGAACTAAGATCCCACATGCCATGGTGCAGCTAAGCCCATGCACCACAACTTCTGAGCCCAGGTGCTCTAGAGCCTGTGTGCTGTAACTACTGAGCCCATGTGCCACAGCTAGAGAGCCTGCTTGCCATAACTACTGAGCCTGTGTGCTCCGGAGCCTGCACGCCACAACTAGAGAGAAGCCTGCGTGCCACAACTAGAGAGAAAGCCTGTGCAGCGCAACAGAGAAGCCTGCATGCCGCATTGAAGAGCCCGCATGCCGCAAAGAAAGAAAATCCCGTGTGCTGTAACTAAGACCCGACACAGACAAATTAAAAAAAACAAAAACAAAAACAAAAACAAAAAAACCCCACAACAAACCACAATCAAGGACAAAGACAATCAAAGTCTACAAATGGCTAATAAATCTTTAAAAATGTTCAACTTTACCGATAACTTAAAAGCAACCACGTTTAATGCGTGTAATACCATTTCACATATCAAATAGGGAAAGATGACTGAATGAGGATACTCTATATTGCCATGGTACAGATGAAGCAGTTTCTTCATATGTTGATGAAGTGCTAAGTGGTAAAACCTTTTTGGAAAGCAGATAGAAAGTGTATATTAAGAGCCTTACATTAAAGAAAACCTTTGACCTAGTATTCCTACTTCTGTGGATCTGTCCTAAAGGAGTAATCTAAAATATAAACATAAATTTATTCACAACAATGCCAGTTACATCTTTGTTCACTGAGAGTGAAGTTATTTGCCATAACAGTCTGTGTGGATCATTCTTTGGGCCTAGTGGTTGCCTAACATAAATTCTGAAAAATATCTTCACAAAGGATTCTAAAAAACACATTGTTCCATTAATTCGCCATCAGTTAGTCAATGAATAATTTCCCCAAAATCATAACAAAGGAAATACCACGTCAAAGGAAGGACAGGGCAACCTTGTGTAGGTCATTTCAAAATACCTAAAAGCGAAGGCCACAGCAGAGCATGTTTGCCTATGGCAACATGCTTGTCCTTCATCTTGTGATGTTCCCCACTGGCTAACACCTATAGTTTTTTCCAGGGTCATTCAGATGTTACCTCCTCACTGCAGTTGGATTTCTCCTGACTACTTCCCAGGAGGAAATCACTACTCTCTTATCAGCATTTGCATAGCACTTGATGGAGCCATCACATTTGTTTCAGTTACTTGCCGATGCTTACCCTCTCCTGCTAGGCACAGCTGTCCTATTCCGTGATCTACCATGAAGTCCCTGGAGAGGAAGCTGGGCTCATCCTTTGGCTATTCTGCGAAGTTCTTTTCGAAAAGTGCAAAGTGGAAGTGGAGTCCATTTTAAGGAGATTCACTAAAGGCTCCTGGATGATGAAAGGACAGTGATATGCAGAGGATAGTTTACTTAACTCCTTAACAGGCCAGGACCCAGGTTTTGTACAGTTCACTGCCTGCTTCCAGTCCCTCTGAGGCTAGGGTCAACTTAACTTCCCCTCATTCATGCCCATATCTGACATGCCTCAGGCATCATTATTCCTGAGTCTGGGCCCAATGAACCTTTAGGCCCACGGGTGGTGATACCCAGCCCAGCTTCCTGGGCAGATGACCCACCTGTTCTGTCGTACAAGATCCCATCTCACAGGTAGTTGAATGCTCCGCCGTCACCATATTGAAATTCTTCATAATTGTTGAACAAGGGGCTCCACAGTTTCATTTTGGCCTAACCCCACAAATTATGTAGTCAGTCATGGGGATGTATTTCCTCACCTGATTTAAGGCTACTTTCTAAAGTCTTTATTTTCTGCTGTTGGGTTGATGTCTTTTCAAGCCGATCAATAGTATAAATGACCAGTCCCATGAAAAGGAAACCCCACCCTTACCTATAGGGCAAGGCTTGATCCTATGGCCCCTAACAAGGTAATCTTACAAAATATTGATATTAGATAGTTTTCCAAATCTGGGTATTTTAAGGGGTCAAGGGTTCTCAGAGTCAATTCTAGCTTAGAGTCATCCTGTTACAGATGTTAATGCTATTTGTGTCATTGTTTTACTAACTCATCTTCAGGTGTAGATGCATGCCAAAATTAAACAGGCCCTTAGGAAATATAGAAGCACTTGTTTATATACTAGAGTGATTCAGAATTTCCATTCCTGAAAATCCTGACTGTGTCTACAGCAGAGCTGGGAGGCACTTTACAGTTCTCCTGAGGTCAGTAGTTTTCAAGCTGGACCTGTTGGTGTTGTAAGAATTCCATGGGGAGTATACCAGGGGCCGCTGCAGGGGACAAGCCAGAGGCCATATAGTTAGGGTTTAGGGGTCTCCCATCTTCACTTTGCACAGAGTCATTCTGAATTTTGCCTTTGTACATTTTGTACTCACATAGGGTTCTGCTGCTAAAAAAAAGATCTTGAAAACTACTATTTTCATTCTACTGCCATCTGATAGAAGAAGCCCCTGGAATTTAGAGAGATTTAGTGGGTTACCCCAGGTAATCCAGATTATTAAATGACAGAGGTAGACCTCAAATATGACCTCATAATTCCCAGTAATACTTTGGCATTTAATATTATGGTCGTGTCCAGACTGTTTAAGTAATTTCACTAGAATATAGTTTTACCGAAGCCAAAGGAACAAGTTTGCTTGGCTTATATTTCCAGTAAAACCTGAATTCCTTCATGGAGGTGCCACCTCTGATGCCATCTGGATGTCTCATAAATCTGTAGGGTTGTTTGCAAGAGGACTGGACAAGAGAGGGTGAAAAGTGCAAACCAAGGGAATTATCACTGCTAGAAAAACAAGTGCACATTCCTGAATAGGCAACCATGGAAGAAGAAAGTTGAGTGCCCGGTAAATTTATGAAAAAGTGTTCAACATCGTTGGTTGTCAAAGGCATGTAAATTATAACAATCTGTTGTATAATACTTTGATAAAGTTTAAAAATATTGAGGGTAGTTGGCTAGGAGGGACAAAATAAACACTCTCATACTCTCTTGGCGGGAGTGTAAATTGATACCACATTTTTTGGAGGGGATTTTGGAATACCTTTCTAGATTTTAAATAGACCCAGTCTTTTATCTAGAAGTCTAGGAATTTATCCTCCAGCAAAGGTCAAATAATAGCACAAATGTATTTGTACAGAGATAGTCAGTGTAATTGTAATAGTCTGGAACAGTGCGGGCAGAGGCATCCTTTCTCCTGGCTTCATGTTTCCATGTGGAGAGAACTTCACCAGACTAGTATTCCTGGCCTTTTGCCCCATGTCCTCACTTACGTCAACCCTGGGAAAGAGTGAAGGTTCTTATTTGTGTGTTTGGGGCAAAGAGCTGAGCATTTCTGTTTGGCCCCTTCCTCTCCCCTTGCTTGGATCCACCTACCTTCAGTGACATTGTACTCCCATCCGCTCTTGGTCACAGGATGAACTCTGGCCCTGTGGGGCAACCTGCAGTTTTGAGGTTGAAGTTAGATTCTGGTGGTGGTGGGTATCTTATTAGTAAACTCATTAGACTCTCACACCTAAGCCATGTTCTCTAGAATTCACTTAATCAGTAATGAAAGTGGTATTTTATTTCTATATCTGAATCCTGTGTCTTTATCTTTCAATTTTTCTGAAATCCAATAGGAAAATGGAGAGTATTATTGATAGTCCCTTCAAACCTCAGTGGCAGAAAAAAATTCTAAACAACCATAATGTCCACTAAATAAATTGTGGTACTCCCATTCAATAGAGCACCATGCTGCCATTACAAAGAATGAGGTCACCTTATATATAGACAGAGAAAATGTCCACAACATAATGCCAAGGGGAAAAAAAGGGCAACTTTTGTAAGAACTTACATAGTTTGCATATGCCCTAGCAGAGTGTTTGGGAAAATGCACACGGATCTGTTAATAGTGGTCAGTGGTTACTTTCAAAGACTGGTGTGGTGGGGAGCTTTTACTTCTACAATATATTCTGTTTTGCTTGAATGTTTTGTTTTGTTTTGTTTTACAATGAGTTAGAGTTACTTTTGTAAAATTAACAAAATCCATTGTATTTTTCTTAAGGAAAAAGTTGTGATAGTTCTCTTACCAGTGACATTACGTAATGTGGTTATCAGAGATTGTACTTAATTCAAAAAGTTTCTCCCCTTCTAGCTTAAAAGATAAGTGAAGGTATTGAAGGTGATCAGAATGCATGGCCCTTAGGCTAGAAAATGATACTTGGCCATATTTACTCTGGGTATTATTTTTGAGTTGGTACATAATTTCTCAATTTAATTCTCTGAACTCGCAGGAGTCTTTTCTGTTTGACTTTCTGTCTTCTGTTAGTAGAAGCAATATAAGTACTACATCATTTTATATAAGGAAGTTGAGCATCTGCAGATTGGTATCCACCAAGGTCCTGGAACCAATACCCTGTGGATGCCAAGGGATGACTATATACTGATTGTGTAAAATTTGGAAAATATAGAAAAACACAAAGAAGCAGAGAGGTAAATGGCTTATGATCCCATCATGTAGAGGCAAATATTCTTAACATTTTGTGTCATTTCCAGTTTCTTCTACACATATTTGTACACGGCTGATACTGTGTTCTAAATTCAGATTTGTAACCTACTATTCGTTTACTTAATGTTATATCATCAGCTTTTCCATCATGTCAAAAAACTTCATAGGCATCATTTTGAAAAACTGTAATATTTTATTACACAGATGTATTTCATTTAGAATGCTTTTGAAATGCAGTCTAAATAAAAGCAGTTGGTTCTGAAAGTCTGAAAGTAGGTGGTTACAGGGTTGATCAGGGTGATAATAAGTTGGTATCTCTGTGGTTCATCAGGATTTTCTATAATAGTTTCAAGATGGCTGCCACAGTGCCAAACCACTGTAGGTTAATGTCTCTACATACTTGAACCCTAAGCAGGAAACAAGGGGGCAAGTCGAAAAGGGATTTAAAAAAAAAATGTGCTTTTTTTGGGTGGGGAAGGGGAGGAGAAGAGGAAAACTTTGCCAAGTTTTAAGAGCTTTAAAACTATTAAACCCTTTTTTTTAAAAAAAATTATTTCTTTATTTTTTGCTGTGTTGGGTCTTCGTTTCTGTGCGAGGGCTTTCTCCAGTTGCGGCAAGCGGGGGCCGTTCTTCATCGAGGTGCACAGGCCTTTCACCATCGCGGCCTGTCTTGTTGCGGAGCACAGGCTCCAGACCCGCAGGATCGGTGGTTGTGGCTCACGGGCCTAGTTGCTCCGCGTCATGTGGGATCTTCCCAGAGCAGGGCTCGAACCCGTGTCCCCTGCATTGGCAGGCAGATTCTCAACCACTGCGCCACCAGGAAAGCCCTATTTTATACCCTTTGACTTAGTAATTGTACTTTGGAAATCCCTCTAAGGATGCTTTCCCTTACATCTCCTTGACCAGAACTTGGTCTCACGCTGGTTCTTGGACTAATCATGATTTACCTCTGGGACTTGGCCACTACCACCTAAACAAATTATCAAGGAGCTAAGAAGATGAATTTGGCTATTGAGCAGGTAACTAAAAGAGTTATTTTCTCCTTTTGTATTGGCAATAGTCTTGCATCTAAATATTTGAGCTTAAGTCTTTTTGCATGTTCGATCATTTTCTGTGGAGAGACTCACAGAAGTAGAATGACTAGATCAAAGGGTACAAATATTTTTATGGCGCTAGGTTGTTATGGACAGGAATTTTAATATTTTTCTTTTTACTGAATTCTAGATTTACATTTGAACTCTAGGACAGTGAGATACCAGACTCCAACGGCCTCCACACCCCCCTCATAAAAAACCCCCCAAACCGCATACCACAAAAAACCGAAATCCTGTACATTCTCAAAGGTTTCTTTCAGTAATCACTGAGTGAACTGAAATTGGACAACATCGCAATTGCTTTTTCTGTCACTGAGGAGAACAAACTCTGAGGTGGACATCGTCGCTCATGGAGGCCTATGGAGCTGACTGTGTTGGTCTGTGTTCTAGTTCTTCTCATTCTGTCTCCTTTAGAGCATTTTATCTTTTACCACTTCCACATAGAGGTAGAAGGTAAAGTGAATCTCAGGTAATTTTATTTTTTATTATTGATTAAGCAGAAGATAGAAAAGTCTAGCAAGTTAAAACTTAGTCAAAAGAAGGAATTTTAAAATATCTCTGGTCTTGCTTTATTTTCACCCTCTGCCTTATATGATTTAAGTCAACTGCTGTCAGATTTTTTTCCCCTGTAAAGGCATTAGTCACACTGGAGTCTTTTAGGAGAAAGAGAAATATGGTTAAATACCCAGGAGAACTGCTGTGCATGTTAAATAAAATGTGGATTCTAAAGAAAAGTGGAAGGATTTGTTGGCATGGCTCTCTAATGGATTACGGCTTTGCAAGTGGGTGTGCTAATTAGTTCACTTCATTCTTCCATGTGTGCCTGTTTTCACCTACCTTGAAAAATTACAATAGCAATGGCACTTCAACAAAGACCTCTTCCTGCATTTATGGAATTGTCAGAACCCACTGATGAATTTGAAGTTCCACTCCCTTGAGAATGGGTTGAGATTTCTCTCACATATTTCTTAAGTTTTATCTTAATCTTGTGTAGAAGATAATCTTTAGAAATTCTTCCCTCAGTAGACTGCTCTATTTTCTCATAAAATACACTTGCAAATAGGTCTGCAGATTTTTCAACACAATGCCTGCAGCAACACCCATGATAAATCCTTTCATGGCCTCAGCTTTCTGTAACTTTCTCCATCCCTCACAATGACACACACTTTTTCTCATTCATCTTTTATTGCAATTCAATATTGTATATTTCAATACTTGAATATCGTTAGCTTGTATGCAGCATTCCCCTCTCTTTTTTCTTTAAAGGACAAACTACTGTTGTGCACATTTCATCTGGAAATTGACTTTGGTGTTATAGGTTCTAATATATTTACACAACAGTTACAGAAAGGTATTGGAAAAAAGGAGAGATATTTTTAACATAGTAAACCTCTAGCAAAAATATGTGTGTAATAGAATCTGGTACTGTGGTATTACACACATTACAACTGTCACTGTGACTTAGAGCCTTGGTTTAGCTGAAAGAAAATCTATAACCCCAGAAATGCAACAATGTCTGAGTCACAGTTCAGGGTAATAAATGTTTTTCACAGAATACTGTAATCCATATTTCTAAAGCTGATGCAACAAAGGAATTTCTACTAGAAATCTTTCAATTTCATGGGTGGAGGCTCCAATGCAGAGAGGAAAAGAGAAAGAGGAAAGAAAAAAGTATTTAGAAAAAAATAATGCACTTGAGTGACATGATGGACCTCCAGATATTCAGAAACCTTTAGCCATCTGGTTAGCAAATTTGGTTGCTGCATACCCTTCTCTGATAAAAGGCCAGGGAGAGCAAACTTTATTTGAATAACTTTGAGCACTGTGGACTGTTTTTCTCTTTAAAGGGCCTGTTCCCTTTAAGAGACAATTGTTTTATGACCAGAAAACTGGGAAGAGGAATCCCGGACATGGATCATGAAGGGCTTTCCTCAGACTGGGGAAATGAGGGAATAATTAGACCTTACAGTTTTATTGTGTTTGATTGGCCTGGGCAGGGGTTGTTAGTCTGAAGAGCATTCTCTAGTGCCTGTGATTGCCAGTCACATTCTGTCGACTTAGTTGGGGGTGGGAGCAGATAGGACAGGTCTAGGTCGGCAAACAGGACGGCAAACAGCGGGTCTCATGGAAGCATTGAAAAGAAGATGGTTGGTTTAGTTTGGCAGGCTTGTTTTTGTGCTTGTTTTTGGCTAACTACAGCAGTCACTTTTGAAAAGACAGTAGGAACTAAAATACTTTTTTGTGCCTTTGAGGGAGCATGGGTAGAGTATCTGCTTGAGCCTTGGAATTTGATATCACAAAACAGGCCTGGCACTTTACCACTTCTGTGTCACACAGTTCCCGTCCCTTCAATATCTGTTAAACTCCTACTCATTCCTCAAGACCCATTCAACCGTCCCTTTAGAAATTCTTCCCTTCTACCTTTCAGCTCCCAAACAAGCTTATTTGTATTCCTTTCATACCACTTACGACATTCCAAAGTTAGTTGCTCGCATGGGCAGCAGATCAATTTGTTGAATATCAATTCCCCAAAGTCATTTAGCCAAACTAAATTCACTGGAAGTCAATTGAGGAAACCAATTTGCTTAAAGCGAATTTTTCTGTAAGCCTGTGATTTATTCATCATAAGCTCCTTGAAGGCAGAAACCTTGTCTGATTCACGCCCGGTGCTCTCACATATTACTTGAGATATTGAAGGGCTTAGTAGATGCTTAGTGCTTATTGAATTTAATTGAATATAATTATTATGTAAAATAGCTTCATATTTTTCTTGCTTTCCATATGTTCACATTTTCTATCTGGCTTATAACGTGCAGACCACACGTAGACAGAGTATGTGGACCTTGAGAAGTATTTTTCTGCCACGCCTGTCCTGTAGGCACAGAGTCTGCATAGATTTATGTGGGAATTTCAGCTCTTTATTGGATTTAGAGCCTCTTGGCCCCTCCAATAGCTTGTGTTCTGCTTGTTTAACTCCAACTTCTTAAAAGAATTCATCTTTGATTACAATTGTTTTCCTGTCCCTTTCATTTAGTTTCATTGTTGCTTCATTACATAGTTGATTCATCACTGTTGGTTGTGAGAAATGCATTGGACAGCTTTTCTGTTCTCTCTGAAAACTCACATCTCAGACATCAATGGTACACAAAGTCCAGGAAAATTTTTTTAAAAAAAATATTTATTTATTTATTGGCTGTGTTGGGTCTTCGTTGCTGCACGCGGGCTTTCTCTAGTTGCAGCGAGCGGGGGTTACTCTTCGTTGCGGGTGCGTGGGCTTCTCATTGCAGTGCCTTCACTTGTTTTGGAGCACGGGCTCTGGAGCGCAGGATCAGTAGTTGTGGCACACAGGCTTAGTTGCTCTGCAGCATGTGGGATCTTCCCGGACCAGGGGTTGAACCTGTGACCCCTGCATTGACAGGCGGATTCGTTTTTTTTTTTTTAAAGAAGATGTTGGGGGTAGGAGTTTATTAATGAACCTTTTTTTTTTAAAGAAGATGTTGGGGGTAGGAGTTTATTAATTAATTAATTTATTTTTGCTGTGTTGGGTCTTCGTTTCTGGGCTTCATTTCAAGGGCTATCTCTAGTTGTGGCAAGCAGGGGCCACTCTTCATTGCGGTGCGCGGGCCTCTCACTATCGCGGCCTCTCTTGTTGCGGAGCACAGGCTCCAAACGCGCAGGCTCAGTAGTTGTGGCTCACGGGCCTAGTTGCTCCGCGGCATGTGGGATCCTCCCAGACCAGGGCTCGAACCCGTGTCCCCTGCATTAGCAGGCAGTTTCTCAACCACTGCGCCACCAGGGAAGCCCGACAGGCGGATTCTTAACCACTGCGCCACCAGTGAAGCCCTCCAGGAAAATTAAGGCAAGTAATTGGGACCTCTTTGGATGAAGGTAGTAATGTGGTAACACTGTTGGATGCCCATCATCGGCACTACACCCCTTCCCTGCCAAAGATCCCCAGTTTGCTAAGGCACTGGGTGGCCATATGCCCCAGGGATAGTGGGGCTCTTTCTAGATCCAGGGAGAGAATGAATGAATAGTCCAAGTCAATCTTAGTAATTCATTCGCATTTGCCAGTGAGTGGCTCAGAAGTGGGCATCAAACCCAACACTGGCCAGCGAGATGTAGGGGGTGCCTTCTGGGGGACTTCAGAAGTTTTTCTCCCTCCTAATAGGGGTCATGAATGGGAGAAGGTTTCTTTCCTGTTTTGGATGTTGCTCTGTGAGGATTTGGAGCATGGTACTGTTTCTTCTGACCACAAGGATGGAAGCTACGAGAAGAACTGAGAAGTGGCGCCCAGACAGACCCCAGACACTGAGCCAGCAGTGCACCCATGCCGCAGCCGCCTCACCTCAGACTTCGGTGCTTAAGCCTTGGTACCTGGGTTTTCTGCTGTTTTCGGCTGAAAACATCCTAACTAAAACAGTACATGCTGTGGTTTACAAAAGAGCTGGTTTCCCTGACAATGAACATTTGGTAGATGTCCTCCGAGTCCTTTAATCCCAGCCTGCCATGAAGCCTATATGACTTTAGAGTCAGCCAGTTCTGTGATCCAACTCTGGCGCCACCATTTACTCGCTGTGTGACCTTGGGCAAGTTGCTCAACTTCTCTGAGCCTCGTTTTCATTCTCTGTGTCCCACATTGCTGGAAATCTGAGCCTCTTTCTAGCCCTCACTCCATCTCTGACCCATCTCCTACCCATCTCCATCTCATAACACCCAGCCTGAGGCTTTTGGAGAGTTTTGCTTCAAATGCTGTTTTCCCATCATCCTGACTTCTGTGGGGTTTATTCGAATCAGCTGCTTGGCTGAGTCTGGAGGAGCAGCCACTGCTGACCAGGGTATAGGGAATCTTGGAGGGACAGCAAAGACGAGCACTTTATTTAATAGGTACAATGCAAATGCTGCTCTCTGGTGCTGGAGTTGTTGCTGTGAACTTGGAATTGATCTAAGGAAGGCAGGAGAACCCTGGCTGTAATCCTCCCATGTAACAGGAAGTAGAGAAGAATCATAGTCAGAGGCACAGATGGGGAAATCAAGAAAAGTTTAATAATGAGATGATTAAAAAAGGTGTGGGCAGGTTTAAAGAAAATAAGTAAGGGATGGTAAAGCACCCCCAGGGCTACAATGGTAGAGAACTGTTGCTACTCCTATGCTTGAACTGGGAATGGCTACCAGAAACGCATGAGAGGTGCATCTATCAGAGCTCTCAGCCAGCCATGGCTATCAAGGAGGGCTACCCAACAGGGCCTACGGCCTAAAATAGAGGAATGCAACTACTGACAGCCCAGGGAGAATAAATACCCTGATCTCACACTCCTTGCACGCTCTAGTTTCCTTCAGCACCTCCTACTTAACGCAACTAGAAGCCAGAAGGCAAGGGTGCCCATTGATGTAAGCTGTACAAGTCAGCCTCTTCAGGCACAGATCAGGGTGGTGAAGGGTGGAGAACGGGTTTGGAGGGGCAAATGATGAATAATATCAGTATAATGAATAAATCAATATAACTAGATTTTGACGAGCAGTGAAATGCCTATCACATCCAATAACTTTCCCAAGGATCCATAGCTAGGAAGTGGTAGAGCTGGGATTTGTATCCTGGCATGTTGCTCCAGAGTCTTTGCTTAGGGTCTTATGTGATGCTGCCTTTCAGTGAGTCCCGGGTTTTCCTGGGACTGTGGATAGCAAAACTTGCTTACTTTTCTGCTGGGCTTGAATCTGATACATTGTGAACCTGGACCTAGTGGGAGTACCATATGAAGCCTGAGATTGAGGTCAGTGACATCCCTGCCCTTTTTTTGGTGTGGTCACTGGGGCCAATGATTCTCACCCTCTCTGTGTGTGGTGGTCTATCACTTTTAACTTTCTACAGGAAGAAAATATTTACTCCTTAGAATTCTTGGAGGCCAACCATAGCTCAGTCCTAGAGGCAAGTTTAGGGGTTTTGTCCCTTTTCTCTCCCATGTGTATTAAAAAATAAGAGTCAGGTCCTCTGTACCAAAACCACCCCTTAATGATGTTGTTTTCCCTACTTCTATCTGAGCATCAGAAGGTTCAGTTTATATACACTTTATTTCGTCTTATTATAATTGAGAATGTCTTTACAAAACAATTTAAGATTTACCCATATTTTTAATGTGGAAAAAAGAAGATGCTTAGGCCAGGTGCAGGATTATTCTAAACCTCCTTGGCAAGTGAACTGCAAAGTGAGAAACTGAATTTGATTGCCTTGACTGGCCCCTATTTAAGTTTATTCTTCAGTCTGGGTGGCCAGATATTTTTGCACTAGAACCGTGTATGTAGTCAGGGTTCTCCAGAGAAACAGAACCAATAGGATATCTATAACTCTCTCTCTCTATATATATCTCTATATCTATCTGTCTATCTCTCTCTATATATCTACAGATACATTGAAAGAAATTTATTATGAAGGATTGTCTTACATGATTATGGAGGCTCAGAGGTCCCATGATCTGCCCTCTGTAAATTGGAGGCCCGGGGAAGGCAGTGTAGTTCCAGTCCAAACCCTGTGGACTGAGAACCAGGGGAGCAAGTGTCTGACGGCAGGAGAAGATGAATGCCCCAGCTGAAGCCGAGGGAGCCAGTTCACCCTTCCTCTGCCTTTTTGTTCTATTAAGACCCTCAGTGGACTGGATGATATCCACTCACAGTGGTGAGAGGATCTTCTTTGCTTAGTCTACCAAATCAAATGCTAATAACTTCTGGAAACACCCTCACAGACACACCCAGAAATAATGTTTTATCAGCTGTCTGGGCATCTCTTAGCTCAGTCGAGGTGACACATGGAATTAACCATCACAAAACCACTGAAGGCCTTACAAGCATTCGCAAGTAACCACAATTATCCAAAGCTTTTATTCCTAGGGAGAGGCTGCCTTCCCAGCCTCCTCACATTCCAGAGGAGTTGAGGAATCGCCAGAGGAATTAAAGACCATGGGAAGGAGGTAGGGGAGGGGCTGACGAAATATGGGAATATGCAGGGTGCTTCTGGAGAGCTGCCCCTATTATTTCAGAAAGCATACTTTTCAGCAAACTTCCTGATGAAAAATCTGCCATATACTATGGACTTCAACTAGCCTTCAGGAAATGATATCAATCCTTGGTTCACTTTCATGACATTTATGTCAGCTGGAGTGGCTTCTTTTACATTAAACAAGAAAGATAAGGCAAATTGCTGGTAGCTTTTAAAAAACTGTGGGCTGAGAAGGAGTAAAATTTTCAGAAGACTTTTATGCGGGCTGTAAAAATCTGAATGAACATCTTTCAAGTGAGTCCTAGAATAATTAGAAATGAAAAATTAGAAACGTTCATTTGGATCCCACAGTAGATTATACGAGGATCTAAAATAAATAGCTCCTTTAGCTCTCCCCTTACCTGAAATATGGTACAAAGAAAATTCTCCTCAATTTTCGTCCTAGTGAATAATACACTAGGGTCTTAAATTTTGGATCTAGTGTGTAAAATGAGCTAAGATTTAAGTCCAAGTTTCCTATATTCCATGTCCAATAATATTCACTTGAATGAAGAAACATTCCATTCATTTAGGGAAAACACTGTATTCAAGATCATAACAAATTGTTAAAATGTAAGTCCATTATGATATATTTCACAAAGACACTTAATACAAATTAATATTTATTTCTGATAGTATCCATTAATAAACTAAAAGAATGGATGGAGATTTTCTTAATATGGTAGAAAAAGTCAATCTCAAACTAATAGCTAAGATCATTCTTTTTTCCCCCATTTATTTAAATTAATTTAAAAATTGAGATATTTAAATATAAATATAAAAAATAATTGATGTACAATATTATGTTAGTTTCAGGTGTACTACATAGTGATTTGACATTTGCGTACATTATGGAATGATCACCATGATAAGTCTAGTAACCATCTGTCCGTGTACAAAGTTATTATAATATTATTGACAATATTCCTTATGCTATAAATCTTCATGGCTTGCTTGCTTATTAATTAATTAATACAAAATTTTAGCTTATTTCAAAGTTATTGTTTCAAAGTTATTATAATTAAATAACCTTACTCTGTTGGATCTCTCTTTGTATAATTATTCCTTTTAACAATTTTCTAATATTCCAAATTCTCCATCAAAATATCATATCTATGTCTATCTAATTTATCCTCAAATTTATCCTGAAATTTTTTATCACTCTTCTCTGTCAGTTTCATGTATTTCCAAGAGATGAATTATTTCTTGGTTGGTGTCGTTATCTTCCATCCTTTCTCCATTTCCTGTGGATAAGGCATGGACTTTCCTTGCCATAATCATGATTTCCATTCCATTAAGTGTGCTGATATCCATAGGATGACTTTTGGCAATTTTTGTTAAATGTTCAGGTTCATATGCTACTCTGTGCATGAATGCATGGATATATGATGGTTTGAGCTTGGCTTCCGAACTTCTTTTCAGCCATTTCACTCCTAAGAATTGTCAGACACCTCTAACATCTGTTTTATTTATTATCATAAAATTTTAGTTTTACATGAATACTTTTTGCTGTTCTTTTTTAAAAATTGAGGTATAGTTCATTTAAAATATTATATTAGTTTCTGGTGTACAACATAGTGATTCAAATTTTTACAGATTATACTCCATTTAGAGTTATTATAAAATATTTGGTATATTCCCTGTATTGTAAAATATATCCTTGTAGCTTATTTTATACATAATAGTTTCTACCTCTTAATTCACTACCCCTATGTTACCCCTCCTCCATTCCGTCTCCCCACTGGTAACCAGTAGTTTGTTCCCTATGTCTGTGAGTCTGTTACTTTTTTGTTATTTTCACTTGTTTGTTTTATTTTTTTCGATTCTAAATATAAGTGATAACATACAGTAATTGTCTTTCTCTGTCTGACTTAGTTCACTTAGCATAATATCCTCTAGGTCTATCCATGTTGTTGCAGATGGCAAAATTTTATTATTTTTTCTGGCTGAGTAGTATTCCATTGTGATATATATATATATATATGTATATATCTATATCTATATCTCACATCTTCTTTATCCATTCATTTGTTGATGGACACTTGGGTTGCTTCCATGGGTAATGTAAATAATGCTGATGTGAACATTGGGATGTATATATCTTTTCAGACTGGTGTTTTTGTTTTCTTTGAATAAATACCCAGAAATGGAATTGCTGGATCATATGGTAGTTCTATTTTTTATTTTTTGAGGAACCTCTGTACTGTTTTCCACAGTGACTGCACCAGTTTACATTCCCACCAACAGTGTATGAGGGTTCCCTATTCTCCACATCCTTGTCAACATTTATTTGTGGTCTTTTTGATGATAGCCATTCTGACAGGTGTGCAGTGATATCTCATTGTGGTTTTGATTCTCATTTCTCTGAAGATTAGTGATGTTGGCCATCTGTATGTCTTCTTTGGAAAAATGTCTACTCAAGTCTTCTGCCCATTAAAAAAACCTAGTTTTTAATTTTTAATTTTTTGATCAATCTGTGAGGCATGCGGGACCTTAGTTCCCCAACCAGGGATTGAACCTGTGCCCCCCACATTGAGAATGCAGAGTCTTAACCACTGGACCACCAGGGAAGTCCCTTCTGCCCATTTTTTAATTGTGTTGATTGTTTTTTTGATATTGAGTTGTTTGAGCTATTTATATACTTTGGATATTAACCCCTCATTGGTCACATCATTTCAAATATTTTCTCCCATTCGATAGGTTGTCTTTTTGTTGTGTTGATAGTTTTCCTCACTGCACAAAGCTTTTTAGTTTGATGTAGTCCCATGTTTATGTTTGCTTTTGTTTCCCTTGCCTGAAGAGACAGATCCAAAAAAATATTGCTAAGACCAATGTCCAAGGGTGTATTGCCTATTATTTTTTAAATTCAAAATTTTTTTGGCTGCGATGGGTCTTTGTTTCTGCACACAGTCTTTCTCTAGTTGCAGCGGGCGGGGGCTACTCTTCATTGTGGTGTTCAAGCTTCTCATTGCAGTGGCTTCTCTTGTTGTGGAGCATGGGCTCTAGGCACACAGGCTTCAGTAGTTGCAGCACGCGGGCTCAGTAGTTGCAGCATGCGGGCCCTAGAGCATGCGGGCTTCAGTAGTTGTGGCGCGTGAGCTCAGTAGTTGCTGTGCATGTGCTCTAGGGTGGGTGGGCTTCAGTAGTTGTGGAGTGTGGGCTCAGTAGTTGTGGCTTGTGGGCTCTAGAGCACAGGCTCAGTAGTTGTGGGGCACGGGCTTAGTTGCTCTGTGGCATGTGAGATCTTCCTGAAGCAGGGGTTGAACCCATGTCCCCTGCATTGGCAGGTGGATTCTTAACTACTGCGCCACCAGGGAAGTCCGCCTGTTTTCTTCTAGAAGTTTTATGATCAGGTCTTACATTTAAGTCTTTAATCCATTTTGAGTTTATTTCTGTATATGGTGTGAGAAAATAGTCCAGTTTGATTCTTTTGCATGCAGCTGTCCAGTTTTCCCAATACCAGTTACTTAAAGAGGCTGTCTTTTCCCCATTGTATATTCTTGCCTCCTTTGTTGTAGATTAATTGACCATATAAACGTGGGTTTATTTCTGGGCTCTCTATTCTGTTCCATTGATTTATGTGTCTGGTTTTGTGCCAGTATCATATTGTTTTGATTACTGCAGTTTTGTAGCATAGTTTGAAATGGGAGATTGTGATAACTCCAGCTTTGTTCTTTTTTCCCCAGATTGCTTTGGCTATTTGGGGTCTTTTGTGTTTTCATACAAAGTTTAGAATTATTTGCTCTAGTTCTGTGAAAAATGCCTTTAGAATTTTGATAGGGATTGCATTAAATCTGTAGGTTGCCTTGGGTAGTATGGTCATTTTAACAATTTTAATTCTTCCAATCCATGAGCATGGTATATTTTTCTATTTGTTTGTATTGTCTTCAATTTCTTTCATCAATGTCTTTGGTTAGATTCATTTCTAGGTATTTTATGATTTTTGATGCAATTGTAAATGGGATTGTTTTCTTAGTTTCCCTTTCTGATAGTTTGTTATTAGCATATAGAAATGCAACAGATTTCTGTGTATTAACTTTGTAACCTGAATTTTACTGAATTAATTTTTTAGTTCTAATTTTTTTGTAGTGTTTTTGTGATTTTCTATATATAGTATCATGTCATCTGCAAACAGTGACAGTTTTACTTCTTCTTTTCCAATTTGAATTTCTTTTATTTCTTTTTTTTGTCTGTTTGCTGTGGGCTAAGATCATTCTTAATGTAAAATACTAAAGGCATCCCCATTAAAGCCAGGAACAAGGTAGGAATGACTACTGTCACCATTATGTTTAATTTTGTATATTCTAGAAAATGCATTAAGACAAGAAAAATAAATAGAAGTTATAATTTTTAGAAAGGGAAAATAGAAAATTCTTATTATTTACAGTTAGAGTAATTGTTTGTTCTAAAAACCCATGACTATTAGCTGAAAAACTATTAAAACTAGTAATAGAGTTTACAAAGGTGACCACTAACAAAATCTTTTCCATGGGCTTAGTTGTATGTTAATAAGAAATGTAAAGGACCTTTATGATGTTATAATGAGAAACCTAGCCATATTTTGATACTGTTTAACTTCTGACAGCTTTTAAGCCTTACCTGTCCCTCTTCCCTTTATGCCAGACATCTGGGCAAGTTGATAAGAAAGTGCATCCTCGTTTGGCACTGATGGGAGACTGTCCCTTTTCCCATATGGGAATACACATCCTAGGCTACCCCACCCCTCTCCAAACACGGTAAAAGCCCAGACTTGTTTCCTTTCCTTGTTCTCTCAAGTAATTTTGGACCTGCTGAAGAGCCCTACCATGTGCTGTCCCCCTACCAAAACCTCAATTATGTGACCAATAAACCTGTTCATACCTCTTGATGTGTGGCATAATAGTCTTGACACCGGAACTTAACTTTGGGTGGGGGTACCTCCTACTTTTTTATATTTAACAGATATATAGCAGACATAAAAAGACTGAGATGAATACTAATAGCTAGCATTTACTAATACTTATTGTATTTTTACATACTGTTTTCAGAGCAGTGAGTCATTTAATCTTTACAACAACCCTATGAGGTAGGTGATATTATTTTCATTTTATAGATGAGGAAATAGAGGGCAGAAGTTAGGTATTCTGCACTGGGTCACGCAGTTGTTCAAAGCTGAGGTCAGGATCTAAATCCAGAAGTCTGGTTCCAGAGCCCTCTCTAAGCCATTGTATGGGAGATATATTTTACTCTATTAGCCATCCCATGTGTGGCTTAATATTTTAAATGAAAAACCACACCAATAAGTCTACCCCATGGTGCCTACAACATGCATTAATTTTCTCTTGGTGCATGGTTTGGCATTTTTGCATTTAACTGCTGATTTGTGATATGTTTTTAAAATCTGACATGCCAAACCAGACTTTGAAGATGAAATGGAGGCACAGAATGTTAAAGTAAACTTGCTTAAGAGTCACACATCCATGAAGAAGCAAAGCCAGCATCTGCCTCTATTACCTTTCTGATTTAATAATTGACATTCATATAGTGCTTCATAACTAAAAAAGCATGTTATATATATTATTTCATTTGATAATCTCAACAATTGTATAAAGGTTAACTAGTAGAGGTATAAATCCCCCATTGTCCAGATGAGGAAACTGAGACCCAGAGAGGTTATATAATAATCCAAGATGACACACATGTTAAATGTGTGGAGCAAGACCAAAATGTGGCCTTTGATATCACATTTTTCATTGTATCAGGCTGGTTTCTGTGTTGACGGTACTCCTAGACATGTGCTTATATGTGGAGAGGCCTGGGGTACCACATTTTCTTCCAAATGTGAATGATCCAAACTGGAGTTTCCTAGGAACCTGAATCTGATCTGTAGGTGCTCCTTTGGCCTCTGGAAAGCACCAAGCTCTGATAATAATGTCTGAGAGTGGTCAAAATCTCGGTAGGTGCTTTATTAATCTGTTACTTTTAATCCTGGTGTGGTGGAACTAGGGGATACCTTGCTAGGGATGACAAGTGCCAAAGGAGATATGGCAGAGTCTCCCAGAGATGGCTGCAACATTATCTCCCACTCCACATGCTCTTCTGCAATGTGACTTTGCCATTCTCCCATCAAGAGATGCAGTCTGGGGACTTCCCCAGTGTCACAGTGGTTAAGAATCCACCTGCCAATGCAGAGGACAGGGGTTCAATCCCTGGTCTAGGTAGATCCCACATGCTATGAAGCAACTGAGCCCATGCACCACAACTACTGAGCCTGCACTCTAGAGCCCGCGAGCCACAACTACTGAAACCCATGCGCCCTAGAGCCCATGCGTTGCAACTACTGAGCCCATGCGCCGCAACTACTGAAGCCCGTGAGCTCTAGGGCCCGCATGCTGCAACTACTGAGCCTGCATGCTGCAACTACTGAAGCCCGCGCGCCTAGAGCCTGTGCTCCACAATAAGAGAAGCCACCGCAACGAGAAGTGCACACACCACAACCAACAGTAGCCCCTGCTCGCCGCAACTAGAGAAAGCCTGCACACAGCAGCAACGAAGACCCAATGCAGCCAAAAAAAAAAAGATACAGTCTGTTTCTCCATTCCCTCGAATCTGGACAGGCCCTGTTTCTGCTTTGACCAGTAGGACATGGCAGAAGTGATGCCGTGCCATTTCTAGGCGTAGCCTTAACTGACCCAGCAGCTTCTGCTTCCTGCCTCTTGGAAACCAGACAACATGTAATAAAAGCACCTATCCTGAGACCACAGTACTGTGAGAGCCCTCAGACATGTGGAAAGGTGTTGGAGGTTGAGACACCAAGTGGAGAGAGAGAGAAGCCAAGGAGAATTGAGGTGTCAGATGTATATTGAAGAAGCCATCTTGGAAGTGGATCCTCCAGCCCTAGCTGCCCGGATGTAGCACAGATGAACTGCCCCAGGCAAGACCTTCCTGAATTTCTGATTCATAAAATCGTGAGCAAAAGAAGAGGATTGCTTGAAACCACTAAGTACCGGAGTGGAGTGGTTTGTTATGCAGCCAGGGATGACTAAAACAGAAGTAACTTTAGGCTGTTGCTGGTTCTACACCCTGAGCAGTCAACAACAGCAGGCGTAGCTCTCCTGTCTGCGTGGAGTTACTTTTCATTTAGCAGAATGGACCACAATGGGGGTAACCACTGGTCACTGATGATCATTTTCAGCTCTTAGGTGCTTAGGTCTTTAAGCGTGGTCTGTTTTATCATTAGGACAAGATAATAATCAGAGAACTTACTTATACATATCTCGGCTAAAATTTCATGATGCATTTGGAGCAAGAGGAAAATAAGTCAAGTATGTGATTACATTTGCCTAGCTTTTTGCAGTTTCCAAAGTGCTTTTTCATGTCTATCTCCTCTTTCGATCTTCCCAATGAGTCTGATAGAAGAGGTTTTATTATTCCCATTTTTTTCATAAGGAAATAGAGGCTCCAAAAGGTTATTTGACTTGCCTAAACCATGTAGATAGGTTCGGAGGTAAGGCTAGAATCCACATGTCTTCACTCACGGCCCATTTCTACGCCAGCAGTCGACCAGTGTGTGAGATGGGCAAAACAGAGAATGGATTTTGGGCGGGGGTGGGTCATGCCTCTAGCTAATGTTTTAACCATCACGGTAGGTGTATGTTCAATGAAACTTGCTTGTTTCCAAGACAACTGGATTCAAAGGAAAAAAACCTCTATTGCACAGGAAGAGGCAGATTCACTGTCATTTCCATCCCTTTGAAGAATTGCACATTTTGATGGGCAAAGTGCCAGAAGTAATTAAACCAGATAGCTCCACAGAGCCCTGATGGAGCAAGAAAGCAGAAGAAAAGAAACATATTTATATGTATATACATGTGGGTGGTGTTTCTGCTGTGAGAGTCTTTCAACAGAAATCATGACAATCCAGGAAAATCCAGGGATCAACACTCTATAGAGAATAACAACAATCTGGAAAGAAAAAGAAGAGAGCATCTTGAAATGGAGAGATGGGGAGGTGGGGGGAGGAAAGAGGAAGAGATGGGCAAGGGGGAGGAGCAGTTCTGGCCCCTCAGTCTTTTCCCTGGTCCCCAGGGGAAGAAGCAGTGGACGAAGCAGTCAGATTTTACCATGAATTCCCTAAGTTGAGTCTAATCGCTCGAAGCATTCATTTTGTCTTTATTTGCTTTTCTTGTGAGGTATCCACTTGGCTCTAATTTCCCATTTTTGCTGTGGAGATCAAGAGATTTGGAACAGAGCAGATATGGAATACATTCTTCTGTACTGGATGCATGCCAGATTTTATTATAATTTTTTGTTAGCTTATTATGGGATGGAAAATTTGGTCTCAGGCATGTGAGAGGGAGGAGGCTCTTTTTTTATTGAGGTGTAGTTGATGTACAATATTATATAAGTTACAGGTGTACAACATAGTAATTCACAAGTTTTAGAGGTTATACTCCATGTATAGTTATCATAAAATATTGGCTATGTTCCTTCCGTTGTATAATATATCCTTGTAGCTTATTTATTTTGTATATAATAGTTTGTACTTCTTAATCCTCTATCCCTGTCAAGGAGGAGGTGCTTTTGCTTTCTTCTATTCTGGTCTTTGATTTGTTCAACATTTATTGAGCTGTTATTCTATAAAAGGCCCTGCTCTAAGAATTGGGGATTCAGAAATGAGTAGGGCACACCATTTAGTGGCTCATATTTAATATACCCACTTGCCTGGTCTTCATAGCTAAATAATGAAAGTGCCATAGCCCTGTTGTGAGCTTCTAAGTGATTGTCCAATACATGGTTTTTAGGCAACATTCATTTATTCATGGAATCAACAAATAATTATTACCTCTTAGTAAGAGTCAGATGCTCTGCTATGTGTTGGAGTTTCAAAAAATGAACAAAAGCAACATGTACAACAAAGAATTAGTATCCAGAATTTATGAAGAACTCTATAAATTAATAAGAACAAATAAACCAACAGACAAATGAGTAAATGATGTAAACATGGGATTCACAGAAGGGAAAAACATAAAAGGCTAAAGAACATTTGAGAAGATGTTCACCCTCACTAAGCTAGTGAGGAAAAGCAAATTAAAATCACCACAAGATTACTTTATTTTTATCTTCTAGTGTGGCAAAAATGAAGTTTATTAATATCCAGCGTTGTTGAGTTGTGGGGAAAGTACTACTTTGCTGCACTTCTGGTGGGAATGCTAAATGATTTCTGACTTTGGAGGGCAATTTGACAGTGTCTATTAAAATTGTTTCTATCAAGAACAATTGGAAACAATCTAAATGTCCCCAGAGTGGATATATAGGACATGGTATATTCAGATGGTGAAATATTACACAGAGTAGAGAGTTAGAGCTATCCATATCAACTTGGATTGATCTCAAAAATATATCATAGAGTGAAAAGAGCAAGCTGCAGAGTTTTATGTATTTTATGACCACTTATGTGAAAAAAAAACCCACAAAAATTAATACTATGTATTTACTATGGCATAGCTAAACAGCCTAGTAAAGATACATATCAGATTATAGTAGAGGTTATCTCTTGGTTTTGGGTGAGGGAGAGGATTGAAGAGGTCCAGTGTACTTCATCTATATTTATAATATTATATATTTTAGGCAAATAAATCATATATAATTATAATTTATTTGTTAACAGTTAACTAAAGGGAAACAGTATACAGAACACAATTCTTGTCTTGGAGGAACTTTTGACTAATGGCCTTATCTATGGGGCAAACCTGGGATTAGAACTCAGGTCTCCAATTTTCTAGTGCAATGATCTGTCTCTTGGATGTATGATAAATTTAACCACCTGACTTGCTTTCTGCAGAGTGAGACCTTTTCCAGTTGGCATAAAAGTTAAGACATTTTATTTCTTTCTTTGTGTATGGGAGATGGATTTTTCATTAAAAATTTTTTTTTATTAAAAAATGAATAGATGTCAAGAATATTTATAATTTATGTGTAAGGTATAGAGACTCATTAATCTACCACTCAGTTGAAGGAATAGAAGACATGCATTTTTCAAAATGGAAATGGTGAGAATATTTGGACTCTCCCATCAGAGACAAAACCTGAAGGGCTTTGATGGTTTCATCAGCACCATTCCCACAACTCCCTAGCAGCCAAATAAATTAAACAAATGGCCCTATTTGGAAAATTGGAATCTTCTCCACTGTGTGTGCTAAATTGCTATGTAGTGATTTATCTGGGCCGTTCCTAGAGGGTGAGAAGTCACACAAAGCTCTGAGAGATGTGTCCAGAGGTAAAAAGAGTGTCCAAGTGTATTTAGCAAATGATGATGCAAACCACGCAAAATATATGGCACAAAGGAAGAAAAACATGCATTTGCTGTCTGGGAAGTAACTGAACGTTTATAGTTTGGGAATAGTTAGTTCAGAGCTGGAAGAAGTGAGAGTCTTGTTTCAGTCAATGAAAGAATCAGTGTTCTTTGGAACTCAGTGGGGACGTAAAAGGAATTTACCCATCTAAGTAGTCCAATTTTGAGATTCTTCAAGTCTTTGAGGAGTGATTTAAGCAGGAACTAGTTAAGATTGTATCCAAAATTTAGAGAGAGAGAGAGACAGAGAGAGAGACACACACAGCCCCACACCCCCACTTCCATAGACACATATGTGCAGGGAGTGAGCGGGGAGGGTGAGGAGGACAGAGACAGAGGGAATCAGTGGAGTTTAAGGCCACAGTCTTCCATGCTCTTTAAGGTATTGGGGGCCACAAGCTTTTATACACATGGCATAAAAGTCTTATAGTAACATGTTGCCTTTACAAAACGACAGACATTTATTCCAAATGAAGGTTAGAAAATTGCTTGGTAGTGTAACAGATCAGAACTAAAAAGGGACGATTAATGAGTCCCCAGAAGCCCCTGACAGCCATTTGGGGCCCCCAGAAGCCATTGCTTCCTAACGTCCCAATTCCCTCTTTGCAGACAGTGCTGGAGCCCTCAGCTCCTTCTCTCACCACAGCCTGAAGCGCTGACAGATAGAATACAGGATGCAATATTTGGGACGTAGTCACACACAAAACTGATGTATTGTTTATCTGAAATTCAAATTGAACTGGGTGTATTTTTATTTTCTAAATCTGGCAACTTGATGTTTGTGAAATATGCTTGCCCTTTTTCCTTCCCCAATTCCTTTTTTAATTCTGATCAACAAAGTTCTCCAACCCCCAAAGACCCCCCACTGCTTCAGAAGGGCCTGTGTTAGGTAATAATTTTCCTTCTTCGGAGCCATAGTCTAATTCTAGGGAGGAGAAGAGTGTACCATTCCCATTTCTACCTACACTGAGACTTTTTCCCCCTTCTGCTTTAAGACCATCCCCCCATTTCAGAGAATTTCTACTGTGTACTAGCCAAGAAGGTCTTTCCCTTCAATGTCTTCACAGAGTGGAGAGATTGGAATGGATCTCATTGTACAAGAATGTTCAGGATTAAGAAAGAATTATAATCTTACCTCTAAATCCTACAGTGTCTAGAGGCATGTGGCAGCAAGAGTCTGTTATTAGAAAGAGCATAAGCTTACTTGTAGCCAGTCACAAACACACTTGAAGTTCAGAAGATGGGCAAGCATTTCTTTACTGTTGCCATTGGGCTGTTTGCTCATCCAAGCATAGTTAGCCTTGGAGGAAATCTAATAAATAGTCCCTTCCACTTTGTTTGCCCTCCTTGTAGTTGAAGCCAGGGAGACCTCTTATTTTCCGGCCCTAGGAGGGCGATAGAGGGCCATCACCTCATCTAGCGAGGAGGATCTGAGCCAGAGGTTGACAAATTACAAATTGTAGGGCAAATCCTGCTTACTGCGGTTTTTCTACACTAATGAGTTAAGAATGGGTTTTACATTTAAAAATGGTTAAAACAATCAAATGAAGAATAATATTAAGTGACATGTGGAAATTACACAAAATTCAAATTTCAGTGTTCACAATTTTATTGGAACATAGCCATGCTCATTCTTTTATGTATTGTCTATGGCCGCTTTCATGCTGTAAGGGCAGAGTTGACTATTTCAACAAAGGCCATGTGGCCCACAAAGCTTAATATAGTCACGATCAGACACTTTTGGTATAAAGTTTCCTGACCCCTGATTTAAGCAATAAAGTTTTCCTACTAATAGTAGCTGCCCCTCTGAGAGTGTAACTTTCAAGTATATCTACTTTCTAGGTTACAAGATCCCCTTCCTACCAGGAATGGATCATTTAGTATTCTTTTGGTTGCCGGGGACAAAAACCCAAACCAAAGTGCCCTTGCAGTTGTGTGGAAGCTGCCTGCAGTGTGACTGCTCTAACAGTGCATTCATGTCGATATGGAAACTTTCTTTCGGATTAGAAATACATTAACATTATGAAAACATTTTCACATGATCTAGATTTCTGTCTGTCTCCTGACCTGCCTTCCAGTGTGTGACCTTTGTCCTTTACTCCTTCTCCAGAGCTTCTCCTATTAGTAATCCAATGGCTATAGTAGTTTCAGACTTGACAGCCTCAGTTTACACTGGTTCCCAACTTTTGTCACATCATGGCAAACACAGAAAATGTTATTTGTACAGCACATTGAGATAAACTATGGAGATTTGTGGGTGTCTACATAGGGCTTGGTGAAAAAAATCTATTATATATTTTTGTAATTATACGAAAAAAATCAAAAGTATTAGGGAAGATATCAAATATAAGACTTGTATTGATATAAGTGCTACAAATAAAATCTTTCCAAAAATTTAATAAATAACTTCTCATTTGCTTTAAATGAGAAGCTTGGTTAAAATTAACATTTTAATTTCATATTTTATATTTGAAGTGGTTACATGCAATTCCTAACCAAGGCTTTAAAAATTATGATGTCTTCAATTATGAGAGTTACTTGACAAAAAATTTGCTTACACAATTAAGTGATAAAACATTAAAAAAATTTTTAAACAACCTTTTTTTTTTTTTTTTTTTCTTTTTTTTTTTTTTTTTTTTTTGTGTGGTATGCGGGCCTCCCTCTGCTGCGGCCTCTCCCGTTGCGGAGCACAGGCTCCGGACGCGCAGGCCCAGCGGCCATGGCTCACGGGCCCAGCCGCTCCGCGGCATGTGGGATCCTCCCAGACCGGGGCGCGAACCCGGTACCCCTGCATCGGCAGGCGGACGCGCAACCACTGCGCCACCAGGGAAGCCCCGCACAGGCTCTGGACGCGCAGGCCCAGCGGCCATGGCTCACGGGCCCAGCCGCTCCGCGGCATGTGGGACCCTCCCGGACCGGGGCACGAACCCGTGTCCCCTGCCTCGGCAGGCGGACTCCCAAGCACTGTGCCACCAGGGAAGCCCTAAACAACCTTTTTAACACAGCTTATGTTTACAAGATTTGACAGTCCTTTTATTTTTGTTGACAAATGCATTATTAAAATATCTTATCATTGTAATGGACTTTTAATCCAATAGAACTTTTGCATATCAACTGCATACATGGTTTGAGCAATCACTTGCTGGTAACTTGGACACTACTAAAATGGCACATAAGCCACAAGTGGGGAGAAATAGCTCGTTATATATACAAAGACAGAGATTTGGGGCCACTGCCTGTAGTGTGTCTCTGAGGAGCCTCCCCACCGTCTCCCAGCCCCGACAGTGACCCTCACTGCCCAGCTGCATCATGGGCTGCATGCTTGCTTGCTGCAGTCCCTGGACATCTGGAACATGAAATTCCCTAGTAGCTGCAAAAGCCCCATGTTTACTGTGACAGAGGTGTGCTTTGCAGTGAATGTGTGCTCTGCAGATGGCCAGGGTAGAGCACTTCCTTGGTTGTACTCAGTGCATCTTATCAGCTGATGAGGCCTAGATGGTGCTCACTGAGACTGCTGCCTGCAGGGACCATGTAGCATGCCATTGGATTCTGCTCAACTCTGGCCACTTTCTAGGGAGCACCAGATGAGGCTATCTGAGGATAGAGGTGACCTGCCTGTGGGCATGGGTCACCCCACATACCCTCTTGTCACCTCCAAGGCTGAGGGGATCAATATCTTGTAGAATATCTATAACCCATTTGTGGCATACCGATGAGCTCTGGCTGGGAAGCCAGATGGCACTGCAGTGTTTCCTGAACAATTGAAGGAGGTGATTCAGGAGAAAATTACCTTAGGGAACAAAGTTTAACTACCATGAACCTGGGTTGTTCTGGAAATGGATTTTTCCATCACTTTTGTTTACTTCTTTGTTTTTGTTGTTGTCAGCTATGCCTTACGTATATATGTATGTATGTACGTTACTGATTGCACCAAGGATTACGATATACCTCCTTAACTTGTCACAGTCTGCCTTCAATTAATATTATTCTACTTTACATAAATGTAAAACTCTTACAGTAGTAAGCTTCCATTTATCTCCCTCCCATCATTCGTGTTTTTGTTGTATTACATTTTACTTCTACACCTGCTATAAACACAATACATTGTTATTTTTGTTTTATACAATTGTCTTTTTAAAAAAGCAGCTTAATTGATATATAAATTCACATACCATAAAATTCACCCATATAAAGTACATGGTTCATTGGGTTTTGGTATATTACATGATTAAAAAATTGTGGTAAAACATATATAACAAAATTTGCCATTTTAACTTTTTTTTTTTTTTTTTTGCCACATGGCTTGCAAAAAAAGTTAGTTCCCTGACCAGGGGTTGAACCCAGGCCATGGCAGTGAAAGCCCAGAATCCTAATCATTAGGCCACCAGGGAACTTAACTGTTTTTAAATGTACATTTTAGTGGCATTAATTACATTCAAAATGTTGTGCAACCATCAGCACTATCTATTTCCAAAACTTTTTTGTTATCCCAAACAGAAACTCTGTGGCTATTAAGCAATAACTTCCTATACCCTCCTTCCTACAGCTCCTGGTAACTTCTAGTTTTTCTTTCTGTACGGATTTGCCTAAGTATCTCATATAAGAGGAATCACACAACATTTGTCCTTTTGGGTCTGGCTTATCTCACTTAGCATAATGTTTTCAAGATTCATCCATGTTGTAGTATGTATGAGAATTTCATTTCCTTTTAAAGCTAAATAATATTCCATCGTATATATATATATATATATATATATATATATATATATAAAACACATTTTCTTTATCCATTCATCTGTTGATGGACTAGTTAATTATCTTTCTTTTAAAATTTTATTTATTTTATTTTTGGCTGTGTTTGGTCTTCATTGCTGCACACGGGCTTTCTCTAGTTGCGGCGAGCGAGGGCTACTCTTTGTTGCGGTGCCTGAGCTTCTCATTGCAGTGGCTTCTCTTGTTGCAGAGCACGGGCTCTAGGCATGTGGGCTTCAGTAGTTGTGGCATGCGGGCTAAGTAGTTGTGGCTCGTGGGCTCTAGAGCGCAGGCTCAGTAGCTGTGGCGCACGGGTTTAGTTGTTCTGCGGCATGTGGGATCTTCCTGGACCATGGCTCGAACCCGTGTCCCCTGAATTGGCAGGCAGATTCTTAACCACTGCACCACCAGGGAAGTCCTGACTAGTTAATTATCTTTTAAGGAAATTAAGAAACAAGAAAAAAATGCTCCTTGTATACTTACCCATGTGTTTTTTACTTGTGAAATTTTTCATTTGTTTACATATAATCAAATTTTTATCTGGTGTAATTCCTTTCATCCTCAAGAATGTCATTTTAATATTTCTAAATGCAGCATGTATCTTCTGGGGACCAATTCTCCCAAATTTGAAACTATCTTGATTCTTTTCCTTCATTTTGGAAAAATATTTTTGCAGGATATAGAATTCTAGGTTGACAGTTTTTACTTTGAGCACTTTAGAAATGTCATTCCATTGTCTTCTATAGTCCACCTTTTCTGATGAAAAGTCAGTAGTAATCTTTATTGTTTTTCTCTTATATGTAATGTACCTTCTTTTCTCTAGCTGCTTAAAATTTTTTCTCTTTCACTTTGGTTTTCAGCTGTTTGCTGGGATGTGAATAGGTGTTGTTTTCTTTGTTTTTATTCTGCTTGGAGTCTGTAGAACTTATTGGATCTGTGGGTCGATATATTGTTTTTATCAAGTTTGGAGAATTATATCTTCATTATATTATTTCATTTCATTACTGAAATATATTTCATTATATTACCCCATTCTCTTTCCTCTCTTCTCATGACTCTAATAACAAGTATGTTGGACTGCTTGATATTGTCACTGAGGCTCTGTTGATATTTTTAAGCTTTCTTTTTCACTGTGCTTCAGTTTGTAGTCTCTATTGCTGCATCTTTAAGTTCATTGACCTTTTCTTCTATGGTGACCAATATGCTGAAAAATTCACCCAGTGAATTATTCATTTCAAATATTGTATTTTCCAGTTTTTGACTTTCCATCGTTTTATTCAATAGTTTCTATTTATCTACTGAGATCATCCACTGATTCACTTGTTATGTCCATCTTCACCTTTAAATTCTTGAACATATTTGAAGTAGTTGTTTAATTTAATTTAATTTATTTTTTGGTTTGGTTTTTATTGAGGTATAGTACAATATATATATATTTCAGGTGTACAACATAGTGATTCACAATTTTTAAAGGTTATATTCCATTTATAGTTATTTATAAAATATTGGCTGTATTACCTGTGTTGTACAATATATCTTTGTACCTTATTTATTTTATACATAAGAGTTTGTACCTCTTAATCCCTTAACCCTGTCTTGCCCCTTTCACTTTCCATCTCCCCACTGGTAACCACTAGTTTGTTCTCTATATCTGTGAGTCTTTTTGTTATATTCACTAGTTTTACTTTTTAGATTCCACATTTAAGTGATATCTGACTTATTTCACTTAGCATAATTACCCTCTAGGTCCATCCATGTTGTTGCAAATGGCAAAATTTCATTCTTTTTTATGGCTGAG
>NC_041224.1:117660543-117660969 GCF_002837175.3 Physeter macrocephalus | reverse complement strand
TATATATATATATATATACACACACACACACACACACACCACATCTTCTTTATCCATTCATTTGTTGGTGGACATTTAGGTTGCTTTCATTGGCAATTGTAAATAATGCTGCTATGAACATTGGGGTGCTTGTATCTTTTTGAATTCGTGTTTTTATTTTTTTCAGATATATCCCCAGAAGTGTAATTGCTGAGTCATATGGTAGTTCTATTTTTAGTTTTCTGAGGAAACTCCATACTGTTTTCCACAGTGGCTGCACCAATTTACATTCCCACCAACAATGTATGAAGAGTCCCTTTTCTCCACATCCTCTCCAATGTTTATTATTTGTGTTCTTTTTTTTTTAACATCTTTATTGGAGTATAACTGTTTTACAGTAGTGTGTTAGTTTCTCCTTTACAACAAAGTGAATCAGTTATACATATA
>NC_041224.1:117654507-117654811 GCF_002837175.3 Physeter macrocephalus | reverse complement strand
CTCTCCTCTTTGTTCGCACAGCTCCTGGGGTTCAGCTTTGGACTTGGCCCCGCCTCTGCGTGTAGGTCGTCCGAGGGCGTATGCCCTTCGCTCAGACAGGACGGGGTTAAAGGAGCAGCTTATTCGGGGGCTCTGGCACGGGGTCTTGGTGGCGGCAGCAGCAACCCTGGCGTCCCACGCCCGTCTCTGCTGTCCGCGCCGACAGCCACGGCTCGCGTCCGTTTCTGGAGCTCCTTTAATCCCCTCTCCTCTCCCCCTCGCCTCCAGCGCCGCAAAAAAAAAGTCTCTTGTCTCTTCGGTAGCT